>NW_024720393.1:0-10305 GCF_018991925.1 Homarus americanus
CAGTTACAGTCCAAACTCCTTGTACACTTGAGGGCGGTTGACAACATGTGAACGCTGCTTGCATTATAAAGTGTCAGAATAAAAAACTAAAAAAAAAAACTCCGATACTAAGAAAAAACTGAGTAAATTAATGTTAAAATATCAATCTACCTTACCTACATCACCTCCTTAAGTATATGGTATATTATCCAGCATGTCCAGGAATATTGTCTAAAATAATACAGTATAATTGTTTATTTAACTTCAATTATGACCTTGTGTGATAATAGAACATAGTACCATAATAAACCTTTTCTCGAACTGTTAAATAACTCAACAAAAATAATAATAATCCATTCTAAACAACGGATTATCAGACGTAGATGTCATAATTCAGTTCATCATAATTATCCATACACTCTCGTGTATAAATTCCACCGTCAAAATTTGTATTGTCGGAAGAAGTTTTACTGTCTGAATGGCTGTCTAATTCTACAAAAACTCTCCTTTAGTATCCGTCTATTTCCTCTGTTACCTCATCACTTAAGAGTATTACAAAATATTACCACTGACTGTAACACCTGATGTGCAATGTGCATACTCATATTTATAATCCTGTGTATTTTGTAACTGAAAGAAAATACAGGTACAGAATATTGTAGTTACTCTTGCAGTATACAAAATCATACATCTATCTATCTATCTACTGTATCTATCTATTTATCTATCTATGTATCTACTGTATTTATCTATTTATATCTATTTTATTAACTCACCTGTACCATTAATCATCAGTTTATTTATCTTAATCTTCTTCCCATTTTGATTTATTCCTCTTAACTATGTATGTATCTACACCCACAAACAAACCTACTATCCACGCCCTACACCCACAAACAAACCTACCATCCACGCCCTACACCCACAAACAAACCTACTATCCACTCCCCTACACCCACAAACATACCTACTATCCACTCCCAAACACCCACAAACAAACCTACTATCCACTCCCTACACCCACAAACATACCTACTATCCACGTCCTACACCCACAAACATGCCTACTATCCACGCTCTACACCCACAAACATACCTACTATCCACGCTCTACACCCACAAACACACCTACTATCCACGCCCCACACCCACAAACAAACCTACTATCCACGCCCTACACCCACAAACAAACCTACTATCCATGCCCTACACCCACAAACAAACCTACTATCCACGCCCTACACCCACAAACAAACCTACTATCCACGCCCTACACCCACAAACAAACCTACTATCCACGTTCTACACCCACAAACACACACTACCCACCACCTACACCCACAATAGAGTAAAGGAGGAATACAGAGTGTACTTACTC
Source organism: Homarus americanus (assembly GCF_018991925.1). NCBI lineage: Eukaryota > Metazoa > Arthropoda > Malacostraca > Decapoda > Nephropidae > Homarus > Homarus americanus. The sequence goes on from NW_024720393.1 coordinate 1,358, forward strand.
AGGGTAGCCATACCACTCTGGGAGGTTGATCCTTAGTGCAGCAGGAAAGAGAAAAATTATAAGTGGGTCATTCTATTCCTCGTGTGATGGATGGAAGGATGGATGGATGGATGGATGGATGGATGGATGGGAGACTGAATGGGAGGATAGATGGGTAGATGGGTGACTGAATGGGATGAGAGATGGGTAGTAGGGTGTGTCAATTTAGGGGGTGAACTGGCTAAATTGAAAATCGAGTAATTTGGTAGCAATTTATTGTAGTCTTTAAGCATGCAAAACAATATTCTGGCATAAATTTTTTTTTATAATAAGTCCTACCTACATCAAATGGATTTTTAAATGTACATATTTGTGAATTTATAACATAACCAGCGTTTGCACACATGTTACTGTTTCAAGTTTCAAATTATTATATTTTATTATCCGTAGTCTATTTGAAAGTAACCAATGCCTTCATACTCTCTTTGCTTTGGTTTCTTGTCATCAGTAGTCTGCTTGCTATTTGTGCTTTGATGTAACCTTCTCGCCTCTCGTGGCTGTAAACATGGCCCGCTGCTTCTGTGACCATTTTCACACATCTCTCCACACTTTGAGTGTGGGAAGGCCACTTCGGCACCTGCATTGGAGTCTCTTTAAGGTTTCTCAATTCTTGGCTAGTTAGACTTGTTGTCAATGGTAGCTCTAAGACTTCCAAACTCAAGTCAACCAATTCTGACAATTTGGTGGCATTGACGTTTATTGGGGGAACTTTTCTTGAATGAAACGAACAGTCTCCCAACTGGTCGTCATCTATTAGCGTTCCTCTAATCTTTAGAATGACTTCTACAGCCTCGGTTCGGAGATTGGTACATTGACTGCAAAGCATTGCTTGCAAAACTGCTTCTGATCGAGCATACCAAGCGGACCTTCTTGCCACAGGTAACACGATGTCCCTCACTACCTTCCTCTGTGTTCTTACTAGCTGCAATTGAAACAAAAGGTGATTGGGCCCATCCACCCACATAGGATTAAGTTTCACACTAAACCACTGGGGAAGATAAACTCCAATAATAAATTCAACAATTAACCTCAAATTCTTCAGCACTTTGCCCTTCAATTCGTGTTTGGAAATCCAAATCCTGCAGAAACGAAGAGCTGTAGTTAACCAACGGCTGTGACTGACAGGTCCAATCTCCAAGAGAGCCAATGACTGAGGCACTTCTCCTGATCTTATTGCTTGGGCAATACGATAAGCATAGGATTGATCTGTGCTGAGATCTTTGATGACTCCTTCAGACAACGCCGGAAGGGGAGGGCCAACTTCGACCTTTGGAAAGGTTGTATTTATTTCTAGTTGTGTTGCTTCATCCAGCATGATGCCAAGGGGACCTGACCACTTGTTGTTGCTCTTTGTAGGACCATCAAGTTCCTGGATGAGATGACGAAGAGGTAGCTCGCCTGTATGTAAATCACATACAATCCAAACAAGTCTTCTTCCTAGTTTTTTCTCTAAATGCGTCATTACACCCCCCTGCCATCCGGTGTTCACTGCAGTTGAATCTCCACCAACAGCCTGCAGTGAACTGCCAAGTCCTCTCTCCTGAACCCAACATAAAATATGATCAGCAATGACCTCTGCATGTTTCTTCCCTTCTACTTCAGTTTCGGGAGCAAAGTGAAACAAAAACCGACCACCAGGCTCAGAACAGACAGAGTAGTGTTCTTCTTTGATGAGACCTGGAAACTTTCTGTTCACTCCCTCTACTTCTAGCAAAACTTTTGTGTCATCTATTCTTCCATCAAACAAAAGACAGGAGAGCCCTCCCTCGCTTAAATCTTTTTCATGCTGATCAGATATTTCCTTCATTATTTTTTCTTGTGCTCTTCTAATTTTATTATGATCTATCACCAAAGATACATCCTCTCGGCTGATGAGGCCTGCATCTATCCAAGCGGCAGTTGCAATTTCTGCAGCCTCACGAAGTCCAGCATGGTGGCGAATACTAGCTAAAGCAATGTTTGAAATATTTCTTGTGTTGTATTTCATTTTCTTTGGTAAAGGTTCAGATGGCTCTTTGGAACTATCATCTGATGTTGCTTCCTGTTCATCAGAAGAACTATCAAAGAAGTGATAAACATCTTGACACAGCTCTTCCTCTCTTTGGATGGCTTCTTCACTCTTCATTTTCTTCTTTTGTTCCCTCTCTCGGATTTGTTCTCTCTTCTTGGCATTAGCAATCTGCTTCTTTGTTTCTGAATAATCTATTGAACCCATTTGCATACTTCCTTGGCCTTCTGCCTTTGTCCTCTGTGCCTTTATAAATTCAAGCTCTAAAACAGGGATCTTCTTTTCACGAGGACAACCACAATCAATGTGGGAATTATTTTCTCTCTTACCTGAGTGAGAACAGTTGGATTCAGAACATAATTGTATGGAGCACTTGCAGGTCAAAATGTCAAACAGAGTATCAAGTGTGTGCAGAAATTCATTTTTCCTGGCCAAGTTTCCTTTACCAAGTGATGTTTCAACTGCTTTGTGCCATAATTTCGTTAGTTTTAGCTCAATAGTTCGACACTGATTAATCACAGGTGGTTTGAATAGTGCATTAGCCTTTGTCCATTGATGCAGAAGAGGGACTATCATGTCATTTATGAGTTCTTTATCTGTATAGTTCCTTCTGTCCTTTGCATTTTTTTCTCGAAGGAGTAACCCTAATCTTAGCATGTCTCTCACTGTTGGAAGTTCTGATACAGGAAGCTCCTTCCCTTTACCAACTAGCAGGCTCAAGTGGGTTGACAACTGACTTCTTGTCTTCAATTTTGACATCTTCACACTATCTGACAAATAGAAAAATATTTCAATGTTTCATAATTCAATTGTTGTTTCAAAAAATATCAATTTGTTTATCAAAAATGCTGTAACAGAAATAACATAATAATTTCTTAGAACATAATGTTTTATACAATGATATAAGTAACTGCGACAATCAATATGCCCTACTTACAATAATTAAAATGTAGAATTCGTCTGGTAGAGTAGGTGCAAGTGCAATGAGAGCAAACCACCGTCTATGATATCTAGAAGGAGAGTGAGCCGGGCGCCTTATCCTCACGCTTGGTACAAGTCAAAACAAGAATTAAACTGTCCCACACGGAGAGCCTGTTCATGTTCATGTTCTGACATGCATATTGTACACAAGCTATAGAACCATAAAATACTCCATAATCCATATGCTTACATGAGATTAGTTAATATCAAGTGAATAATTCTAATCAAGTCTCATTAATTTGTTGAAATACTGATATTTGAAACTTTAAGGTATAATTGATGTAGGTGAGGGTTATTTCAATTCATTTTTGTTTGCTAATCTCAAGTTTAGACATAAAGAGGCACAATATTTTGACTACCAAATTTGATTTTTAACATGTTGACAAAATTGACACACCCTAAATTGTAACAGCCAGAGTTGCCAACTTAGCGACTTTGTAGCTAGATCTAGAGCTTTTTGTTTTTTTCTAGCGACATTTTAGAGCGATTTGCGACTTGTCGCAAATCTAGAGATATCCACAGAAATCTAACGACTTTCTGGATACTTTTGGACTGTCCATGAAAACTCAGTTTTCCTAATTTCGAGCCATAATATATATCAACGGGATTACAGGGACAATAAATAATATGAAAAGTTTAATACATTTGAACGGGTCGTGGTACAGAAGGAGGGACACGTCTATTTCCTGATCACTTGATGTCAGCCCGTCCATGCATCTAACACCCTAAAATTGTGGTCAGAAGTGGCAAATTACAGAGATGCGACAGGTGAAAACCCTTACCATGATCTGGCTGAAATTGCACTCGCTGCCTTATCTCTTCCACATTCAAACGCAGATGTAGAGCGCACATTTAGTAATATGAACTTTGTGAAATCAAAATTGCGCAACAAAATGAAACTATCGACATTAAAGGCAATTCTTACAATAAAGTATGGGTTAAAAAGACAGAACACCTGTTGTGCAAGTTATGAACTCCCTAGTGATATTTTAAGAAAGATAGGGACTGTGGAGGCATACAGTTACAAGAGAACCTGAACCAAGCACTTCACATGCTTCCAGCTCTACAGTTGTTCACACTGCCGACGACTACGAAGAGGACTGGGATGCAATTACTATTGAATCAGTGGCGGCTCGTGCATAGGGCTGCAGAGCTGCAGTCCCCCCAGACACTCACTGCCAGGCGTATGATTCCTTTAGAGAGACAGCTGAATAATACACTACCAACAAATATATCATTTTATATGTTATTTAATTATTTTCAATACGTTGCTAAGTGAATTTTCATTAAAATCAAACCAAAATTTAAGTTACTTTCATAGTTGCTGTCAATGCTGTACGATTCATGTCTGTTATTAATTGGCGCCGCCGCCGCCGCCGCACTTGAAGCAGCTCAGTCTCGTGTTTACATTGCGTGTGGACGGTGTGGTTAAATCGTGCTTTCTTTAATTACCCTTTGACGATGGAAAATCGAGTGAAGTATTTGCAAAACATCAACTTTTCCCAGCTGACATTAAATGAAAAGACTGAAATCAAAGCAAGAGGAAGACCTACACCAGTTTTATCCATTCAACAGAACAGTACAAGCAGGAACAAAGAATATACACGCCAGTTTAACATCAGTGTTTATGGCTCTGTGGTTGTGACGAGGCAAATACTTTATTCTGCTTTCCATGCTTATTGTTTGGTGGGGACTCGGCATGGACGAAAAGTGGTGTGACTGACTTGAGGCATTTGCCACAGAAAATAGTGAAACATGAGCAGTCAGCCAAACATATGTTGTGTGAGGCTTGCAGTCCCTCCATTTTATTTTTCACGAGCCGCCACTGTATTGAATAATAGGCAAGTGTGCACATTAATCTTTAAAAAAAATAATATTTTTATTTTTACATAATGCATTTTATTTATACTCCGTCCATTATAGTCGGCATTATGAAAATATTTGCATCAAATTACTGAAGGGGGGGAATAATAGCTAGCGACTTTTCATGGAAGATTTAGCGACATTTAGCTACTTTTAGGTACCAGCCTAGCGACATTTGAAAATCCGAGTTGGCAACGCTGGTAACAGTGTGGGGTATGAGATTGTTTGGTTCACACTCAGGATGGGATGGAGAAAGGAAACTCACAATGTGCTCTCTATATACATGTTGTATTGGATGTACAATGCAGCTTGGTGCTGGGAAGGCAGCATGGTTACAAGCGTGATGTAGAGAGAGCTGGTTGGTGAGGATGCTCACAGGAGGACAGCTTGTGGGTCGCCATGCTCGCCAGCGGGAGAGAGGACCGCCAGGCAGGCGGAGGAGGGAGGGCCGCCAGGCAGCGGCAGAGGAGGAGGTGTTGCTGGCTGTGGCTGTAGGTAGAGAGAGACAGATCACCACGAGGTCAGGTCTTAAATAGCGGGGGTAGTCGTGGCTTAGCAGTTGACCCCCGCTCCGTGGTGTATGGCGGCGCTGGTTGACCTAGACCACGAGGCATACACTGGGGAATTGGTGGGGTCGGCTAGGCAGCGACAAACAGCGTTTGTAGGGGAGAATTCCACTACAATACTCCCCCTTCCCTCCAGGCTGTGTAGGAGACTTGTTGTCTGCAGGGTTGCATAGCACATGTGAGGCAGAACGGGCGGTGCGTGCCTCATGTGAGACAACGGCGATGGCGTGGATGAGCCGGTCGCTGGGGACAACTGTCTAGATACACAATATCTGTGGGAGTAGAGAGGGAGAATAAGGGTGTGTGGAGGCGATGAATTTTGTGCTTCCCTCACGGCAGGTACAGAGTCGTCAGATGCGCCTGCTGGGGTGTGTGGGCCTGGGTCAGGAGCAGGGGCTGTGTCAGCAGCAGCGGATGAGGGCTCGTGACAGCAGCTGGGTCCACGACAGCAGCAGGGTGCAGGACATTAGCAGGGAGTACCTGGGGGAGAAAAGAGGGGTGGGTGTGTCCGCACTCAGGAACAGAGGCCGCATCAGGGGCGGCAGGGGTTACTGCTGGGCTGGGGTCGGCGTCTGAGGCAGGACGGGTGTGCTGGGGTCGGTAGGACGTGGTGCTTAGGGCAGGAAGAGGAGCTGGTGTCTGCTTAGAGTAGCAGAGCTGCTCTAGGGTGTCTAACCTGCGGTGTAGAGACAGTAGCTGTAGAGCCGATGAGAGCTGCTCCTGGGTGGATAAGCCAGTCTTCCATGTTGCTTGAAGACTGGGAGCGTGATCAGTTTCTCCTCCATCCTGTGTGAGTGCGAATCTCCGGGAGTCACCATTTGTGGGGTATGAGATGTTTGGGTTCACGACAGCAGCAGGGTGCAGGACATTAGCAGGGAGTACCTGGGGGAGAAAAGAGTGGTGTGTGTGTCCGCACTCAGGAACAGAGGCCGCATCAGGGGCGGCAGGGGTTACTGCTGGGCCGGGGTCGGCGTCTGAGGCAGGACGGGTGTGCTGGGGTCGGTAGGACGTGGTGCTTGGGGGCAGGAAAAGGAGCTGGTGTCTGCTAGGAGAAACAGTGCTGCTCTAGGGTGTCTAACATGTGGTGTAGAGACAGTAGTTGTAGAGCCGATGAGAGCTGCTTCTGTGTGGATAAGCCAGTCTTCCATGTTGCTTGAAGACTGGGAGCGTGATCAGTTTCTCCTCCATCCTGTGTGAGTGCGAATCTCCGGGAGTCACCATTTGTGGGGTATGAGATGTTTGGTTCACACTCAGGATGGAATGGAGAAAGGAAACTCATAATGTGCTCTCTATATACATGTTGTATTGGATGTACAATGCAGCTTGGTGCTGGGAAGGCAGCAAGGTACTCCATATTTGCGGGCGGGCGGGTCGTGTTGCGTCTCTGTAACAAAGCGTGTTCGGCATCCGGGCCTTCGATGTAGAGCGGCAGAAATTGGACAGTGATTACATAAGTTCGTCAAGATCGTCTTAGTGAGGTGAAAGTGTAAATCGATGTCGGACTTTTCATGCTAGACACGATTGTATTTTTGAAAACTCAATTTCCACCGAGTTGGAGGTACAGCCAGGGTCACAGGCCTATAACCACACAATCACTGCCACATGACAAAGCTTTTATTTTTTTTTATTTTTTAGGGTGTTGTGGTCACGGCTGTGATAAAGGCCAACCAGGGAGTGTAGTACTGTGCCTTCAGTTAAATCAGTTCATAGTTGTCATCAGTGAATGCAGAAGAGACTATAATAACTTAAAGTGAATACATATTGGCAATCGAGCTGGTAAGGACAACTGCCAGCCTATTCGTGTCATAGGTGCCACAGAGACTTTAAATTTTATTTTGTTTGTGTGCTTGCTCAAGGACTGAATCTGTGTTTATAATACACCACCCACAGGGAGATACAGTGTACACAGTGATAGTTCATAGTGTCATCAGTGACCGCTGAAGTTGTAAATAACTTAAAGTGAGCGCTCACTAGCAAGCAAGCTGGGAAGGCACCGTGCCAGCTGAAACCAAGTCGTGTCATAGGTGCCACAGAGACTTTAAATTTTATTTTATGTTGATTGTGTGCTTGCTCAAGGACTGAAACTGTGCCTACAATACACCATTCACAGGGAGATACAGGGTACGCAGTCGCAGACGACAACTCCATAGGCAACAGAGAGTAGCTAAGTACTTTTTTCTCTCTTTATTTTCTTTGAAATAGGTGTAGATCTATACACAGTCTACACCCCCCCCCCCCACAACAACAACAACCATGAGTTTGGTATGTGATTACTGCAGGGAGACGTCGGATATGGAGGATGCAGGCCTAACTAATGCAACGTCTAGGAAGTTACTAACTGCCGTAAAGCTTGATGGCTGTTGCTGGTATTGCCCTGGCTGCATAGTCAAGGTGAATGAAGCGATTGCAATCCATAAGGGAACGAGTTCTCTAGGGACGAAAATAGATGAAGCAGGAGCCCTGCTGGTTGACAAACTGGAGCAAGTTGAGAAAGAGATCCTTGCTAAGACTGAGGAAGTAGCTAATAGAATGGAGGTGGTTGCTAAGAGGAGCTATGCGGACGTATTAGGAGGGCCACGGGTGGGGGGGGCGGAGAGTAATGCAGAATCAGTACAGGTTCTACAGCAGATTGGGACTCTGAAAAAGAGTGTCGAAGAAATGAAAATTAACGGACCTACTGTTAGGGGAGAGGAGGAACACCAGGAACGGCTCCAGCGCAGGAACAATGTAATAGTTTTTGGAGTCCCAGAGAGCCAGGCAGAGGGAGCTGTGAGTAAGGAAACACACGACAAGGTGCTGTTTCAAAATATTTGCACAGAGGTTCTGAAGATTCCAGCAACCCCTCAGGATGTGAGGAGACTGGGACAAAAGCAGGGGGTTAAGCCTCGCCCCCTCAGGATCACACTAGGGAGTGAGGAGGAAAAATGGCAAGTTATCCGGCAGGCAAAAAACTTAGCAAGGAGCGAGGCATTTCGAGATGTATTTATTCACCCAGACCGCACGGTAATGCAGAGGGAACAGCACAAGAAGCTCCTGCTGGACTTGAAGCAGAGGAGGGAGGAGTCGAGAAGGAACGGGGACAGGTGCACATGGGTTATACTCAGGGGGAGGGTAGTGGAAACAAGTGTGCCGACACAGGGCCAGGGGGCAGCAGTGCACCCTCCACCCACTCAACCCCCCACCCGGGAGGCGGCACCAGCTCAGCCTACCGGACAGGAGGGAACGAGCGCCGTGTAAACAATGAAATTTTTAACAACACCCTGCAAAATACAGTGTACTTAGCAAATGCTGCAGCTTCTGAGAATGTGGGTGGAGCGGGTTTATTACTAAGAGCAGAGACGTTACCGAGAACAAATTCTGGCTTGAATGTCATGTACACTAATACCGACACGTTCCTGGATAAGAGGGAGGAGTTTGAAACACTACCAAGAGTACACCAACCAGATATTGTAGGAGTTGTAGAACTGTTGTACAAGAACAGGAGAATCGAC
>NW_024720394.1:0-8720 GCF_018991925.1 Homarus americanus
GTGGACACGCTCTACTTCTCTATATACCGAACTTGGTCTTTCCCTCTTACAGGATCGTGTCCAGGAGTTTTACCTAAAAACTGCCGTTTCCATTCTACGGGATCCTCGGGGCAACTGTCCAAACCAACTTGACTCCTGCTGTCCGAGATCGACCTCCATCTATAAGACAGTGGCGAGGGTCACTCATCCGAGCCCTTCAGGAACACGACCTCCTGCCTGTTATTGTTGTCACCCCTGCTGTTGGTTCGTCTCCTTCTCCCTGGCTGGATTTTCAACCTGAAGTGATTGCCCTCGGTGGACCGCTCCTGAAATCCCAGGTGAACCCTGTTATTCTCTGCAAATACCACCTCTCCATGATCGCCCACTGGTCCCCAGGTAGGGTCGTCCTCTACACTGATGGTTCTGTTGACCCCGCTACAGGTAGGGCCGGGGCTGGTGTCTACATCTCCCGTCCTGATGCCCCTGAGCCTATCAAACTGTCTCTCAGAGTTTCTGACGGGGCATCCTCCACTCTGGCTGAACTAATAGCCCTCCTTGCTGCCCTTCTGCTGAGGAAGAAGCAGATGGCTTCTGCCCCTTGCTTGTCTGCTGCGATTCCAGGTCTGCTCTCGACGGGATCGCATTTGGATCGGGGGAAAATAAGGACCTCATCCTCCGAATACGAGGGTTAACATCCACACTTCAGGATGCAGGCCGTCCTGTGACATTCCTATGGATACCCAGTCTTGTCGGTATCTTGAGGAATGAGGCAGCAGATGGCCTTGCCAAGACTGGCTGCAACAAGGCCACACCTGACTACGTTGTTCCACGAACACTTTTACAGATTAGGACCCAAATTCGCCGCAAACAGAGAAGCTCGGGAAGCAGCCATCCCCCTGGACTCCCCGCCCACCTGGTACGATGTCCTCCGTAAACTTCCTGACTTCTCATACGTCTACGGGAAAGGGTCGCGGAAGGGGGACGTGATTGCTGCCCGTATCGTCATTGGGTATGACTTTGCTTGGGAGATTGGTATCCCCACATCCCCTGAGCAACGCTCTTGTGCGTTATGCAGAAGACCCGACAGCCGCACCCTTATCCACTACCTCCTAAGATGTCCCCACACACAACGCTTCCGTGACGCCTGCTGGACCACCACTCCACGACCCCCTGACGGAGACACGATGATCCTCCCAATACTGGCCAGATATTTTGTAAATAATATTAATTACGTGTTAAAGGAACATCCTTCCTTCCTTAGGCTTTAGTGTTCCCTTTATAATATTTATACTGTATATACTTTTTCACACTTGCCAGAGCATGATTCTGGTGTTATTGTACAGGGGTACCTGTGTGACAGCACTAGGATCCCGCTTCTCTATCATGAATAAATAATTGAAATTGAAATTGAATTGATAACAGTGGAAAATGCACAGGAGTTAATTGCGGCTGCAAACATGTTGATGATATCACGTGCTGTACTTGTTTGTACAGACTTTCTCAAGAGCAAACTTGATCCATCCAATGCTTTGGGAATTTACCGGTACGTACAGTATAATAAATAATTTTAATTTTATAAAACTTTTTGTTGTTTAGATTCTTGTTGTTTCTGTACGTACCTACAGAAATAAATTCTATATTTTTTTCTGAAAACAGGTTTGCTGAGGCCCATTATTTAGTAAGCTTGTTGAATGGTTCGCGGGACTTCATCTTCTCCAATTTCGTAGAAGTGACAATGGAGCAAGAGTTTCTTGAGATTCCTAAAGAACTCTACTATATTTTTTGGATTTGGAGTATCTTCATATTGACTCTGAGTTTCAGGTAAATATTAGATATTTTTCTTTTTATTTAATATTTATTTATCAATTTCAAAAATCTAATTTTTTTTGTGGTTTATTGCAGCTAGCTCACTTTCTTTTTCTTTTGTTATATTGCAGGTATTCTCTGCTGCCATCAGATGGATTACACAAGAAATAACTGATAGACTTTGTTGGATTCTTGACATTTTAAAACGAGTGAAATTGTCTTTAATTTTAAGTAAACTAATAGAAAAATCAATTAATGAGTGCTCTGATATCAGATTGAAGGTGAACCTTAAACAGCAGATAAACTTGGCTAAAGAGGAAGCCTCCTTTTATGTCCAGCCAAGAATTTGTACTCGAAAGAAAATTTATGTCATAGGTGGATCAAAGGACGAACTCATTAGATTATGGAATAGATCATCAGAGGAATATATGTTTAAAAGTGTCGAATGTTTTGATACCTTTAGGCAGAAATGGCAGAAAGTTTGCCCCATGAAAAATAAAAGAATTTGGCGGCCAGGAATAGCAGTCTTACATGGAAAAATTTTCGTTGTTGGAGGGGTTGGAGAGGAGATACTCTCTCCGATTTTGGCGGTTGGCGAAGTTTATGATCCACAGGAAGATTATTGGACTGGAATGTCTTCTATGGTGATCCCACGGTGTGATTTTGGATTATGCGCTCATGGAGGTTATCTCTATGCCTTCGGTGGTTGGACGGGATCGGTTATGGAAAAAAATATTGAAAGATATGACCCTATTACAGATGAGTGGAGATTATTAGAGTCAAATATGCCAGAAGCTAGAAAAAAGTAAGTACAATTGTAATGTTAAAAATCAACCATTTTCAAATTAGATTTACTGACTGATAGTAACTGATAATGAGAAAATGTAGCAGTAGCCTGTACTGTTTTTTTTTTCTTTTTCTCCTTTTCTTTTCTTTTACAGGATGGGAATAGTAGAACATCGAGGTCTTATTTACATTATTGGTGGATATACGTACACTTACAATCCCCTGCATGATCTTCTCTCATACAATCCTGTGACTGGGGAGTGGAAGAATCTAGCACCAATGCTAGGTCCACCATCTAAGACGATAGGCGTTGCAGTTTTAGATAACTTTTTGTACGTAGTAGGTGATAATAATGGGAAAAAATCAATGGAAAGATATTCTTTTGAACAGGTAAGATTATGAGATTATATACAATAAGGTTTGAATTTCAATATTGTAGCCAGGATGTGGAACAATTTGTAATACTTAGTGAAAAGGGATAAACATTTTATGACCTCCCTCCCTTCCTTTTACCTTTTTTCTTTTACTTTCCCACAGAACAAATGGTTTAAGTGTTCATCAATGTATTTCGGTCATAGCCCAGCAGTTGTTGCTACAAATTCTCTGTTATATGTCATAGGCGGTGACTACAGTAGAAATTATAATAGACTGGTAAGGAAGAATGAAAAGAATGCTTAATGAAAAATGATAATATTTATTAATAATCTTTATAATCCAAAGTTTTAACCTCAAACTATTTTTTTTCTTTTTAGATATCTGTCGCTAATGTGGAGTATTTCGACCCTAAGAATAATAGGTGGATAAACTGTACATCACTCCCTGAGGGTCGGTCTGATGCTAGAGCAGTTTCAATTTGACAATCTTATCTGAACTACCTGCTGATGTAGAAATATCATCAGCTGATGGATCAGTTGTGAAGCTGAGTGAGAAACATATTTACTGCTGTGTTTTTTATTTGTACGTATACAATGCAGCATTAGAACTAAATCCCATTTTTTTTCTTTTTTTGGGGGGGGGAAAATAGGTTTTTGCTGAGGCCCATAATTTAGTATCATTGCTGCATTCTTCGCGGGACTTCATCTTGTCCAATTTCGTGGAAGTGACAAAGGAGCAGGGGGCTTGTAAAGAAACCTTCCTCAAGACTGACATTATCTTCATATTTAATCCATTTAAAATAAAAAAAAAGCTTGATTTCTATCTTTTTAACTTACCTAACATTAAATTTGAAAGTATCCTTATAATTGTTTAATTTCACATTTGCTGAATACTGAATAAAGAGCTGACCAAAGCTGTCTAACCGGCCAAGATTAGTAGGATGAGTGTGTAGCTTAAAAAAAAGTCTGCCGAAAGGCATCCAAAACATTAATTCAAAAGTTTTCTTTGAGCTGCTGTGACGTAACTGGTGATAGCGAAGGTTGCTTATATTAATTACCCCACCACATACGTTACAGCAAAACTTTGCTTCCTGTGTATATGACTTATGACTTCTTATTATTATATACTATAGTGAAAAGGGAATAAAAAATTGTCATGTGGAGTATTTTGATCCAAAGGATAACAAGTGGAGAAACTGTACACCCCTGAGGAACGATCTGATGCTAGAGTAAAGAAGTGTATATGTTTTTGTTTTTTTTATCCAGGTCAAGTTGTTTTCTTTAATGGGCCCCAGGGTTGATGGGGCCTCTAATCTTAATGGGCCCTTAGTCTTAATGGGCCCCAGTTTTAATGGGCACTCAACTAACCTAACACACAAATATTACATGATATTATTAACATATAATGTACCGGGAACTTAATATCTCTTCTCTCCCAAGCTCAAGCTCAAGAATATCCAACGAGAAACTTTCAAGTCCACTTCATCCTCCTCTCATCCTCTCTTCAAAACACACACACTTAAAAATAAAGAATAAATACTTCCAATCAATGTATTACCTATCCCAACATACTGAAAGAAAGAGGCTGCTGGCTGTAGTTTAGTTTTGTTACTGTTTAAAGAAGCAACGGAAGCACCACCACCACCACCACCACCACCACCACGGGTATTACCAGATATCACTACACCACTAAAAACAAAACTGACAACTGGTTAGTCTTACATTAGTATCTGAAGATGGCTGCACGTGTGGAGCTCTCTCATCACGAGGAGGAGGAGGAGGAGGAGGAGGAGGAGAAAGAGGAGGAGGAGGAGGAGGAATGTACATCTTATCCTAACTACCTGCTAGACGACATACATTTCCTCTGGCAGTCACAAGAGTTATGTGATGTACAAATATTATTAGCTGATGGATCAGTTGTGAAGGTGAGTGAGTGAAACATTTACCTGTGAGTGAAGAAACATTTACCTCCTACCTACACATCTTTCTCTGCCTGCCCTCCATCACCCACCCACCATTTACACCAATATCGGGGGAGGGAAACTTAACTAAACCGCCCACACTCACCCTCCGCCACCCTTATTACCGCCCAGGAGAAGTAAGTGGAACATGGTTAACAAAGTCTATCCGAGTATGATACCGAATAGGACCGGACCAGTGCAGTGGAAGAAATTTCCTTATTCCCCCAACTTCCCGTCTCCCCCGACACAAATAAAGAGCTGCTTATCCAACTTTCTTCGCATGAGAGAATCAATATTTCCTAGCAGTGGTTTGCTTTGGGCTTGCTTCCTAGCAGTGGTTTGATTTGGCTTGCTTCCTAGCAGTGGTTTGATTTGGGCTTACTTCCTAGCAGTGGTTTGATTTGGGCTTGCTTCCTAGCAGTGGTTTAATTTTGTTGTCCGTCCATAATTCTCTCACTTTTATGTAATCTGATGGGATTACATTTTATTCCACAGGCTCACCGTGTAATACTGTCAGCGGGAAGCGAATATTTTAAGACCATGTTTACGTGTGGATTTGCTGAGAAAACAACACAGTCAATAGAAATGAAGTCTATGAAACCCAATATATTACAACTGTTCGTCGACTTCATATATACTGGTAAGGGAAAATATTTTAAGTTTTCATAGTGCTATGCTGCTATCTATATGTAAAATTTTTATTTTGTTGCAAATGAATAAATGAAACTTTTTTTTTTTTTTTTTGTAAAAAACTTTAGGAAACATCGAGATAACAGTGGAAAATGCACAGGAGTTAATTGCGGCTGCAAACATGCTGATAATGTCCCGTGCTGTACGTGTTTGTACAGACTTTCTTAAGAGCGAACTTCATCCATCTAATGCTTTGGGAATTTACCGGTACGTACAGTATAATAATTAATTATTTTCAACTGGTTTATATAATTATGTATTTTTATCTGCACCTATACGTAAATTTTTTTTTTTTTTTTAAAAACAGGTTTGCTGAGGCCCATAATTTAGTAAGGTTGCTGCATTCTTCCCGGGACTTTATTTTCTCCAATTTCGTAGAAGTGACAATGGAGCAAGAATTTCTTGAGATTCCGAAAGAAATTCTACTGTATTTTCTTGAGTCAGAGTATCTTCATATTGACTCTGAGTTTCAGGTAAAATTTAAATATTTTTATTTTTATTTAATATTACAACTTTCAATTGACTTTTATTTACAAAAATTTTAACCCGAATTTATCTTTCTCTATTATTTATTGCAGGTATTCTCTGCTGCTATCAGATGGATTACACAAGCACAAGATATAAATAATAGATATTGTTGTTGGAATTTTGACATTTTAAAACGACTGAAATTGCCTTTAATTTCAAGTAAACTAATAAAAAAAGCAATTAATGAGTGCTCAGCTGATATTAGATTGAAGGTTAACCTTAAAAAGCAGAAAAACTTGGCTAAAAAGGAAGCAGCCTTTTCTGTCCAGCCAAGAATTTGTACTCGAAAGAAAATTTATGTCATAGGTGGATCAAAGAAAGAACTCTGTGTCCATATGTATAGATCAGATGGGTTTACATTTAAAAGTGTCGAATGTTTTGATATCTTTAGGCAGAAATGGCAGAAAGTTTGCCCCATGAAAATTGAGAGATGTGGGCCAGGAGTAGCAGTCTTACATAGGAAAATTTTCGTTGTTGGAGGGAGTGGAGGGGACAGTCAGATTTGGGCAGATGGCGAAGTTTATGATCCACAGGAAGATTATTGGACTGGAATATCTTCTATGGTGACCCCACGATGTGATTTTGGATTATGCGCTCATGGAGGTTTTCTCTATGCCTTCGGTGGTTGGACGGGATCGGTCATCGAAAAAAGTATTGAAAGATATGACCCTATTGCAGATGAGTGGACATTATTAGAGTCAAATATGCCAGAACGTAGATCCAAGTAAGTACAATAATAATTTTCAAATTGGATTTACTGATTGATAGTGTGAACTACTGATAATAATGAGAAAATGTAACAGTGTCTATACCTTTTTTTTTTTTTTTACAGCATGGGTATAGTAGAACATCAAGGTCTTATTTACATTGTTAGTGGAAATATGGACTCTTACAACCCCTTTCATGATCTTCTCTCATACAATCCTGTAACTGGGGAGTGGAGAGGACTAGCAGCACTGAGTGGTCCACCCCTCCACCACCGCTACCACTACACGATGGGTGTTGCAGTTTTGAATAACTTTTTATATTTAGTGGGTGGTATTCTTCTTTCTGAAGGGGAAAATCTTATTGAAGAGGAAAAAAAATCAATGGAAAGATATTCTTTTGAACAGGTAATATTATTTATCAGTGTATGCTTATATTATCAGGAAAAAATCTGATTTAAGTATTATACAATACAATTTGAATTACAAATATGGAAGAATTTTTGTAATACTGTAGTGAAAAAAGGGAGTAAAAATTGTATAACCTCCCTTCTTTTCCTTTCCACAGAACGAATGGTTTAAGTGTTCATCAATGAATTTTTGTCGAAGTATCCCAGCAGTTGTTGCCACAAATTCTCTGTTATTTGTCATAGGTGGTCATCGTCAAAATGACCACCTTGAACTGGTAAGAAAGGAAGAATGGAAATGGAAGAATGAAATGAATAAATTATATTACAATTTTAACCTAACTTTTTTTTTTTTTTTACGGTATCTGTCGCTAATGTGGAGTGTTTCGACCCTAAGACTAATAAGTGGATGAACTGTACATCACATCCCGAGGGTCGGTCTAATGCTAGAGCAGTCTTAATTTAACTCCCTTCGACATCCCCAATCAAGAAACCTTCCTTCAAGACTGACATTGTCTCCACATTTAATCCATTTTAAATAAAAAAAAGCTTGTTTCCTATCTTTTTTAACTTACCCTAACATGAAATTTGAAAGTATCCTTATAAAGTATCCTTATGGATCAATGGTACCATTGTTTAATTTTGTCGAAATATCCCAGCAGTTGTTGCCACAAATCCTCTGTTATGTCATAGGCGGTTACGGTTATCATAACTTGGTAAGGAAGAATGGAAATAAGAATAAAATATATTAATAATTCCTAAATATTTTTATAATAATCCTTTATAAAAAGTTTTAACCTAAAACCTGAGGATAAAAAGTGGAGAAACTGTACACCACTCCCTGAGGAACGGTCTGATGATGCTTTAGTAGTCTCAATTTGACTCGAAACCTTGAGTCTATCCCTCCTCCTAATCACAGCCTGGCATTTGATATTAACATAAAATGTACCGGGAACTTGATATATTAATGCTAGAGCAGTCTCAATTTACTCTGTTCTCTCCCAAGCTCAAGCTCAAGAATATCCAACGAGAAACTTTCAAGTCCTCTTCATCCTCCTCTCATCCTCTCTTCAACACACACACACTTAAAATTAAAAAAAAAAATACTTCCAATCAATATATTACCTATCCCAACATACTGAAAGAAAGAGGCTGCTGGCTGTAGTTTAGTTTTGTTACTGTTTAAAGAAGCAACGGAAGCACCACCACCACCACCACGGGTATTACCAGATATCACCACACCAATAAAAACAAAACTGACAACTGGTTAGGTTAGTCTTACATTAGTATCTGAAGATGGCGGCTGCACTTGTGGAGCTCTCTCATCACGAGGAGGAGGAGGAGGAGGAATGTAAATCTTATCTTAACTACCTGTTAGACGACATACATTTCCTCTGGCAGTTAGAAGAGTTATGTGATGTAGAAATATTATTAGCTGATGGATCAGTTGTGAAGGTGAGTGAGTGAAACATTTACCCTGTGAGT
>NW_024720395.1:0-30618 GCF_018991925.1 Homarus americanus
CAATATCAGCAAAAGCCCAGCCAGTCGAACACAAAACTTTCACAGATTAGGCTGGGTATTGGGGTGATTGCAATAGGTCGTAGCTGATTTAAGGATTGTGGGTTGGTTGACTTGGGCACTGGTGATACATAAGAGGTCTTCCAGTCAGCTGGGCATCTGGCTTGACTGAGAGAAGCATTGATGATGGAGCATAGGGGTTTAGCAAGCTCAGGGGAGAACTCCTTGAAGCGTTTCATTGGTAAGTCAATGGGGGTGGTAGAGCGTTTTAATTTTAGTTTGTCCAGGCGTTTTGCTATTTCAAATACTTCTACTAAGTCAGTGGGAAGGGGGGGGGGCTGGTAGGTAAGCAGGGAGAGTGGTTGTGTCAAGCCGGGGGAGCGTCTGGCATATAGTAGCGAAGTGTGTGTGTGTGTGTGTGTGTGTGTGTGTGTGTGTGTATACTACTGTACTTTTTAGATCCTCCTACGCAACCTAACCTATTATAGTTAAGTATAGTAGGCTATACACTATTTTGTTTGTATGTGTTATAAAATGAAATTGCATGTTATTATTTTTAATATTATTATTATTAATATTATTATTATTATTAGTAGTAGTAGTAGTATTATTATTATTATTATTGTTATTATTATTACATGCTAATATAATACTAAGTTGCCCGCCAGATTTCCTCAGAGATGGGAGGAGCACATTGGCGGCGGTGTTGTTTATACTCCGCCCGATTACTGATTCCTATTCACCGAGCCAGAGCTGGCGGGCGGCGTGTTATGTGCCACGTTTTGTTTCCCATTGGGCGTACCGCTCAGCTGTGGAGTAGGAGATTTCATAAAAAGAAAGTTTGAGTGGAGAGCACACCTTTTCCTTCACATACAGTTATCTTAGACCATCTACTAGTATAATAGTTTGCACAAAAATACTCTACACTCTTTCTAGGTTATTGTTATGTTTTTTTTTTTTTTTTTGATTTCTCATCAGATTGTGCATTCAACTAATATACACTATTAGTGTGTTTATTATTATGTTTTATAGTATTATTTCGTATAATATTGGGTAACACAATTAGAGTCACTAGTATAGTATATTTTCGGGGTTTATAGCAGTTTGTGGTCTAATAGTATCATGCTTTATGAGTGGTGTTCTATGTAGTGATGGATGATTAGGCAATAAAATATGCTTTGGGTGTTTATAGCAGTTTGTGGTCTACTAGTATCATGCTTTATGGGTGGTGTTCTATGTAGTGATGATTAGGCCATAAAATATGCTTTTGGTTTATTGCTAACAAAATATACTTTGCTCTACCGCTGGAGTGCAAAACATGGTGAAACTTACATACACCGTTAATAAAGTATTGATGGAAGAAGAAGAAAAAGAAGAAGTAAGAGGAAGAATTGTGGAGGGAATGAACAGTGAGACAATGTAAAGCCTCCAGGATGGCGGCAGCGTTTCTGTTATTAATATATAATAAGACAATAGGAAAATATGTTGTTGTCTCTACCTGTATTATTACCTTTGCGATAGCATGGTTCAATTTTTGGAGGACAGAGGAAGGAGCAGGAGGTTAGGAAGGGAGAGATAGTGTCTGTGATCCTCGGGTCACCACTCCTCGGATTGTGTCAGTTCAAGTTTAGAAGCTCCAACAACTTTCCCTGAATACAAATTGGCAACGTTTCGATTTACAACAGGTACCTACTTACTGCTACAGTAGGTAGGTGAACAGGGACCAAGGGGGCTAGGAAGAGTGTCCAAACAACTTGCCTGTGTGATGTAGTCGTGGCCAGAATTAGGTTAGGATACAGACACATCTGGCTAGTTAGTAACGCTGTACCCATACCGGAACACTCAGCATGTAAACTTTGTGATACACCTTTAAAGCACTATATTATTGAATGTGACACTGTCAAAGACATCTTGAACTATGTCATTACTTCATTGAGGACATTACATTCTTGCTGTTTATCCCAAATTGGCTAGCCCACACACTGATTAGTCTACAATTACAATATGACTCCAATGTATGCTGCTGGTAAATGTGTACTGTCAATGAACCAGACTGAAAATAAGGTCGCCTCCCTGGCTGCTGCTGCTGCTTCTTGCGCCCTTCTAAGTCCCGTTTAAGTCCCCCACCCCAGGCCCCCGCAGTACCCCTTCACATCTACAACATTCAAAAACAATTTCACTCTATTTCCACAATACTATGCTAATTACACGTAAAATAGAGTGTTATCCTGCAAAACGTTGATGTCGTATATTTCTCTCTTTAAGTGATATCCTGTGGCTCCGAAAGGAGCCTGTTTGGTTAGGTTGTCTTGTGTGAACGAACCTTGGGTTCTTATTTCTTCTCTGTCTTCTTGGGGAGGAGCACAGCTTGGATGTTAGGAAGGACACCCCCTTGGGCAATGGTGACTCCAGACAGGAGCTTGTTCAGCTCCTCGTCATTGCGAATGGCAAGCTGAAGATGACGCGGGATAATGCAGGTCTTCTTGTTGTCGCGGGCGGCGTTACCGGCCAGCTCGAGCACTTCTGCTGCCAGGTACTCCATGACGGCTGCAAGGTACACAGGGGCACCTGCACCAACACGCTCAGCATAGTTGCCTTTACGCAAGAGACGGTGGATCCTACCCACGGGGAACTGGAGTCCGGCCCTGCTAGAACGGGACTTTGACTTGCCCTTCACCTTGCCTCCCTTGCCGCGTCCTGACATGTTGCTGCTGCTGCTTTTCGTGATGGGAGTTAAATTTCCGCCCGCCACCTTGGTCTTTTATACCAAGCTCAGGATCAGGCCAGGTGGCCGTCTCGCGGACCCAACCAATGTAAGAGAGCCGTAGCTGCAGCCAGTCTGATCCTGAGCGGCCCGCTCGGTATATAAGGAAAAGTTAGTCGGGCCAGTTTTCAATTCTCTCGCTCCGCGCCACGAGTAACTGTGCCGCCATGCCTCCCAAAACTTCCGGAAAGGCTGCCAAGAAGGCTGGAAAGGCCCAGAAGGCCATTGCCAAGGGTGACAAGAAGAAGAAGCGCAGGAGGAAGGAAAGCTACAGCATCTACATCTACAAGGTACTGAAGCAAGTGCACCCCGACACAGAAGTCTCCTCCAAAGCTATGTCCATCATGAACTCTTTCGTGAACGACATCTTCGAGCGCATCGCTGCCGAGGCTTCCCGCCTGGCGCACTACAACAAACGCTCCACCATTACAAGTCGGGAAATCCAGACAGCTGTCCGACTCTTGCTGCCCGGTGAACTGGCCAAGCATGCCGTGTCTGAGGGCACCAAGGCTGTCACCAAGTACACCTCTTCCAAGTAAGAGGTTACTTGTGCACAACAAACACGCCATCCCACTACCACAACTTAATCGGCTCCATCGGAGCCACAGTTACATGTTAAAGAGACAGTTACCGACAGTGATATATTGAGAGGGAAATAAAAAAAAAAAAAAATTATAATAATCTGCATTCTCTATTGGCGTAGAAACCGGACTAAATCGAAACATAATAAATAAATAAATAAATTCTGCGTGGAGTACTTTTACACCCACTGCAAAGTGACATACATGGAGTGTGTTTGGGCTTCATTTCATGTTTGCAGCACGCCTATTTCATGTAAACAATTTATTTTATTTTATTGTATTTTATTGTATTTTCTTTTATTTTATTTATTTATTTACTTACTTATTCTTTATATATTTATTTGTTACTGGCTCTTGTTTGTTGCACCCACCCACCTCCCGAATTGATGACCTACTATACATTCGTGCCTGCACGAATGTTACCAACTTACCGTTAGGCGATTTGGGTAACCGAAATTAACGCTCTCCTACCACCAACCATTTCGATGGTCATGAAAATTATCTTCAGAACAGTTCTTTGGCCCTGAGAAGGGCCGAGTTATAGATGTCTGGTAGGTTTTGTTGTGCTTTTTCTTTTTCCCCAAGGAAGAGGACTTAAGCACGCTCTCCGCGGATGCGCCGGGCCAGCTGGATGTCCTTGGGCATGATGGTAACGCGCTTGGCGTGAATGGCACACAGGTTGGTGTCCTCGAAAAGACCCACCAGGTAAGCCTCAGAGGCTTCCTGCAGAGCCATGACGGCAGACGACTGGAAGCGCAGGTCAGTCTTGAAATCCTGGGCGATCTCACGCGCCAGGCGCTGGAAGGGCAGCTTCCTGATGAGTAGCTCTGTGCTCTTCTGGTAACGACGGATCTCACGAAGGGCGACGGTTCCGGGCCTGTAACGATGGGGCTTCTTGACACCACCGGTGGCTGGGGCGGACTTGCGAGCTGCCTTGGTGGCAAGCTGCTTCCGTGGAGCCTTGCCTCCAGTGGACTTGCGGGCAGTCTGTTTAGTACGGGCCATCTCGACGACGAAATAGTCAATACGGGCGGCCCGGCAGGCGGGCGGGCTTATATACAGACATTCTCCAACTCAGTGGCCACCTCATTGGCCACGAGTGCCGCATGCGTCATCCGCAAGCTACGCCCCACCTCCAAGAGGGAGGGACGGCCTTGGATGAACGATACTACCGCTGCGTCCACAGCACGCCACCTACTCCCACCAAACCGTGGGCGAAGCCACACCAGGACCACCTGTAGTAGCAACCACAACAACATGACTGGACGAGGCAAAGGAGGCAAGGGACTTGGAAAGGGTGGCGCCAAGCGTCATCGTAAGGTGCTTCGTGACAACATCCAGGGTATCACCAAGCCCGCCATTCGTCGTCTAGCTCGGCGTGGAGGTGTTAAACGTATATCCGGCCTCATCTACGAGGAGACCCGCGGCGTCCTCAAGGTGTTTCTGGAGAACGTCATCCGTGACGCCGTCACCTACACCGAGCACGCAAAAAAGAAGACCGTCACCGCCATGGATGTGGTTTATGCCCTGAAACGGCAGGGCCGCACCCTTTATGGTTTTGGTGGTTAATCAACCTGATGGACTGGCGCACACCACCACCACCACCACGACAAACAAATATACGGACCTAATTTTAGGTCCACATTTAAATCGCTAAAGAGTTGGTTAGACACTGAGTAAATCGTTGAAAATATATCCAATAACATGATCCTCTCTAATTCTGGACTTGTGGTATGAGTATAGGTTGTGTGTGAACGTGTTGGAACCACTTCCTAATAATTGTCAGTCAGTCAGTCAGTCAGTCAGTCAACATTCACCTAACCTCCAGGTACCTCACCTAACTTCCTGTAGCGTCACCGAACCTCACGAAATGTAACCCAATGTAGTTTATAATCTATCCTAACATGACATAACATAACCACGCACTATATTACTTCGGTAAGAGTAATGAGTTTTTATACGCAAAGTTGCAGTTAGCATTCATTCATACATACATACATACATACATACATACATAACATGCTAGTGGCAGGGGGGATTGAAGTGAATTTTAGGAGGATAAAATAGGTGCAGTGGCTAAACAGCGCTTGCGTGAGGGACTTTAAGCAGCAACTCGCCTGGATGCGGCAGGATAGAGTCAGGTCAAGCGTCCGGTGCATGTTGGGTTCCGCCATGGTTTCTCAGTGTTTGGTCGGCTTGATTGTGTGTGTTGTTTTCTTGTTTGGAGGAAATGTCTTGGTATTCTTCTTCTTAGCTTGAAGTTGATTTTCTTCTAACTCTTCTCCTCTTGTTGTGCGTCTTCCTCGTGTCTGCTATCATTCTGTAAAGACTCTATATATGTATGTAGGTATGAGTGAGTAACAGTTGCCGGTTACAGTGATACTTCATATTGGCTGGTGTTGTACTGTATGGCTTCGATATTTCTTAATATACAAACGGCACCGTTAGGGGATTGAGGTATTTAAAAACCAGCCTACATTACTTATATATAGAAATAAATAATGTGGCTTGGACAATAATGACGACTACTCTCTCCTACCTTCCCCAAACAAGGGCTTTTCGAAAGTATACATTGGACACAAATGACTTAGTACATCATACATTGGTGGTTTAACAAAAGCCCTCATTAGAGAAAGGTGAAGGAGCACACAGTGAACATACAGATTAATGTTTGCACGCGTAGATCATGTAAGGTGAGATGTTAAACACCAGACACGTAGTGTAGTAACTCCCTCACAGATGGCGTTATGAGGGGCCTGATGATGTAGCAGTTACCTCACAGATGGTGTTATGAGGAACTTCACATGATGATGCTGTAGCCAAACATTCACTACGTGGTGTCGTAGCATCTTGGGGACACCACGTGGTCGACATGACTCACTCATTCAAGTGGGTGAGGTGTGGTCCCAGGCCTCTCTATCGTGGAGTCTCAGGGGAAGTATAACCGGGTACCTGGGACCTCACTGTGTGAAGCTGGTTAGCTAGCTTGGGTAAGACTCAACTGCCGAGTTGTTTTTCACTGAGTTAAGCACTGTTCACCACTATTCATCACTGGTTCCATTCCTTTGCCAAATGAGATAGTACCTTATGGCAAGAACTTGTTGATAGTCAGGTGGGGAGGAGGGTTCAGGGGAGTGAGTTGGTATGGGCCAACATATAAATAATAATAATAATAATAATAATTAACGGTTTATTGAAAGAGCTTGGCAGCCAGAAGGCTGAAAATATACAGTTACACATTTGGGGAATGGGTTACGAATTACAAATAATATACAAGTAACATGAGTGACACAAATAAGACATATAATAACTAGCTGGGGAAAAGCTCAAACTACGGTTCATTTCAACATAGTGACAGTGCAAGGAGTAGTGTTTACTGGGAGTGAGTACACTGATTTATTACAAGTTATCGATAATTTTTACAATGGTTGGGACTGGGCTGTTCTTATAGCGATCAGTTCGTGCACGTATGGGCTGGATGCGGTTGTGGTGTCGAAGAGCAATTCTCGGACTAGGGATCTCAGATGGTAGTAGGAGCCGGTGTAGAAGCTTCTTACCAAATTGGCAGATGAGGTCGTGGTGATGGTCAGTGAGAGTCTAAAGGGTCGGTCAGTGTGTTGAGCGCTTCTTGATATGTGGAGTAGGAAGGGGAGAGAATAATCTTGCATGGCCTCTTTTGCACTTTTTCTAGGTGTTTACGTTGTGTGGCATTTAGGGAGGAAGACCAGGTGAGCTTGGGAAGTGTGAATGTTGTGTAAACACTGAGGAGCTCGTGTGCAGGAACACCGAGGGACTTGAGTCGGCGTAGGAGGTGGAGACGGAAACTGGAGGATTTGATAACTTCACTGACGTGTGGTTTCTAATTTAGTTTGTTGTCTATGTTGACGCCGAGGAGCTTCGTGGAATCTAAAACCTGGAGTGTGTTCAGACCTAGAGTAATGGAAGGAGGTGGGACAATGTCGGAGGAGAGGTTGATGTGCATAACCATGGTTGTTGGTGGCCCAGTTTTGGAGACTGTTCAATAAATCCTGAAGGGCGGTACAGTTTGGAGCAGAATTGTTGACGCTGATCCCAATGGTGGAGTCGTCGACATATTTCCAGCGAGCAGGGGGTTCTCTTAGGGCATCATTGATGAGCATAAGGAAGCAGAGTGGTCCCATCTTGGTGCCTTGGGGGACGCCACAGGTGAGTGACTGAAAGGTGGAGACAGCCAGCCCCTCGGAAGCGTACAGCTTGGCGTCGGTCACTGAGGAAGTCTGTAAGCCATGGTATAATAAGACTTCTCCGAAGCCCGAGGTCAATAGCTTTGTTGATGATTATATTGTGGTCGACTAGGTCGAACGCTTTAGTGAAATCAATGAAGGCTACAGCTACAGACGTTTTTCGTTTCTCGAGATGGCGGTATATGTAATCGAGAAAGCTGACAAGACAGTCAGTCAGTGGTGGAGGAAGTTTTCAGGTTGCCAAATTGCTGAGGGTCTACTACGACTCCTGCAATATCAGCAAAAGCCCAGCCAGTCGAACACAAAACTTTCACAGATTAGGCTGGGTATTGGGGTGATTGCAATAGGTCGTAGCTGATTTAAGGATTGTGGGTTGGTTGACTTGGGCATAATGGTGATACATAAGTCTTCAGTCAGCTGAACATCTCTAAACTGAAGGCAATGATGATCATTTAGGGGTTTAACAGAAACTCAAGAGAACTCATTTGTTGGTAAGTCAATGGGGAACAATGAAACGTTTATTTTAGTTTGTCCAGGCATTTTTATAACTTCAAATAACTCTAAGTCAGTGGGAAGGGGGGCTGATGGTAAGAAAGCAAGGAGAGTGGTTGTGTGTCAAACCAGGAGCAATCTATAAATAAACGAAGTGTATTCATATATCTGTACTTTTTGAATCCTCCTACACTTATACCCTAACTATTATAGTTAAGAATATATTAAAACTATACTCCTTTATATAAATAAAAATTACATGTTATTGACTTATTATCTTATTATATTAATCAACGTAGTAGTAGTAGTGGTAATTATTATTATTATTTTTATTATTGTTATTATTATTACATACTAATATAATACTAAGTTGCCCACCAGATTTCCTCAGAGATGGGAGGAGCACATTGGCGGCGGTGTTATTTATACTCCGCCCGATTACTGATTCCTATTCACCGAGCCAGAGCTGGTGGGCGGCGTGTTATGTGCCACGTTTTGTTTCCCATTGGGCGTACCGCTCAGCTGGGGAGTTGGAGATTTCATAAAAAGAAAGTTTGAGTGGAGAGCACACCTTTTCCTTCACATACAGTTATCTTAGACCATCTACTAGTATAATAGTTTGCACAAAAATACTCTACACTCTTTATAGGTTATTGTTATGTTGTTGTTTTTTTTTTTGACTTCTCATCAGATTGTGCATTCAACTAATATACACTAATAGTGTGTTTATTATTATGTTTTATAGTATTATTTCGTATAATATTGGGTAACACAATTATAGTCACTAGTATAGTATATTATTGGGGTTTATAGCAGTTTGTGGTCTAATAGTATCATGCTTTATGAGTGGTGTTCTATGTAGTGATGATTAGGCAATAAAATATGCTTTGGGTGTTTATAGCAGTTTTTGTGGTCTACTAGTATCATGCTTTATGGGTGGTGTTCTATGTAGTGATGATTAGGCCATAAAATATGCTTTTGGTTTATTGCTAACAAAATATACTTTGCTCTACCGCTGTAGTGCAATACATGGTGAAACTTACATACACCGTTAATAAAGTATTGATGGAAGAAGAAGTAAGAGGAAGAATTGTGGAGGTAATGAACAGTGAGACAATGTATAGCCTCCGGGATGGCGGCAGCGTTTCTGTTATTAATATATAATAAGACAATAGGAAAATATGTTGTTGTCTCTACCTGTATTATTACCTTTGCGATAGCATGGTTCAATTTTGGGAGGACATAGGAAGGAGCAGGAGGTTAGGAAGGGATTTGTAGTGGGAGAGATAGTGTCTGTGATCCTCGGGTCACCACTCCTCGGATTGTGTCAGTTCAAGTTTAGAAGCTCCAACAACTTTCCTTGAATACGAATTGGCAACCTTTCGATTTACAACAGGTACATACTTACTGCTACAGTAGGTGAACAGGGACCAAGGGGGCTAGGAATAGTGTCCAAACAACTTGCTCCTGCCTGCCTGTGTGATGTAGTCGTGGCCAGAATTAGGTTAGGATACAGACACATCTGGCTAGTTAGTAACGCTGTACCCATAAAGGAACACTCAGCATGTAAACTTGGTGATACACCTTTAAAGCACTACTATATTATTGAATGGGACACTGTCAAAGACTTCAGGCCACCTCACTTATTGTATCTTGAACTATGTCATTACTTCATTGAGGACATTACATTCTTTCTCTTTATCCCAAATTGGCTAGCCCACACTGGTAAATGTGTACTTGTACTGTCAATATAGATCTAGAGTATGGCTGCAGCCATATGAACCTGACTGTCAGAATCCTTCCTTGCTGCTTTCTGCCTGCTTCTCCCGTTTAAGTCCCCCACCCCAGAGCCCCCAATCTTTTCCATCCACATTCATTTCCATCTATTCCACAATTACTAAACCTAAATAAGTGTTATCCTCAAAACATTGATGTATTATATTTCTCTCTTTAAGTATTATCTGTGACTTCAAAGGAGCACCCTGTTTTGAACAAGTTGTCTTGTGGCCAGACAGACATATGGGACCTTATTTCTTCTCTCATCTTCTTGGGAGGCAGCTTGGATGTTGAGAAGGACTACCCCTGGGCAATGGTGACTCCAGACAGGAGCTTGTTCAGCTCCTCGTCATTGCGAATGGCAAGCTGAAGATGACGTGGGATAATGCGGGTCTTCTTGTTGTCGCGGGCGGCGTTACCGGCCAGCTCGAGCACTTCTGCTGCCAGGTACTCCATGACGGCTGCAAGGTACACAGGGGCACCTGCACCAACGCGCTCAGCATAGTTGCCCTTACGCAAGAGACGGTGGATTCTACCCACGGGGAACTGGAGTACGGCCCTGCTAGAACGGGACTTTGACTTGCCCTTCACTTTGCCTCCCTTGCCGCGTCCTGACATGTTGCTGCTGCTGCTTTTCGTGATAGGAGTTAAATTTCCGCCCGCCACCTTGGTCTTTTATACCAAGCTCAGGATCAGGCCAGGTGGCCGTCTCGCGGACCCAACCAATGTAAGAGAGCCGTAGCTGCAGCCAGTCTGATCCTGAGCGGCCCGCTCGGTATATAAAGAAAAGTTAGTCGGGCCAGTTTTCAATTCTCTCGCTCCGCGCCACGAGTAACTGTGCCGCCATGCCTCCCAAAACTTCCGGAAAGGCTGCCAAGAAGGCTGGAAAGGCCCAGAAGGCCATTGCCAAGGGTGACAAGAAGAAGAAGCGCAGGAGGAAGGAAAGCTACAGCATCTACATCTACAAGGTACTGAAGCAAGTGCACCCCGACACAGGAGTCTCCTCCAAAGCTATGTCCATCATGAACTCTTTCGTGAACGACATCTTCGAGCGCATCGCTGCCGAGGCTTCCCGCCTGGCGCACTACAACAAACGCTCCACCATTACAAGTCAGGAAATCCAGACAGCTGTCCGACTCTTGCTGCCCGGTGAACTGGCCAAGCATGCCGTGTCTGAGGGCACCAAGGCTGTCACCAAGTACACCTCTTCCAAGTAAGAGGTTACTTGTGCACAACAAACACGCCATCCCACTACTACAACTTAATCGGCTCCATCGGAGCCACAGTTACATGTTAAAGAGACAGTTACCGACAGTGATATATTGAGAGGGAAATAAAAAAAATAAAATTATAATAATCTGCATTCTCTATTGGCGTAGAAACAGGACTAAATCAAAACATAATAAATAAATAAATAAATTCTGCGTGGAGTACTTTTACACCCACTGCAAAGTGACATACATGGAGTGTGTTTGGGTTTCATTTCTTGTTTGCAGCACGCCTATTTCATGTAAACAATTCATTTTATTTTATTTTATTGAATTTTCTTTTATTTTAGTTATTTATTTACTTACTTATTCTTTATATATTAATTTGTTACTAGCTCTTGTTTTTTGCACCCACCCACCTCCCGAATTGATGACCTACTATACATTCGTGCCTGCACGACTGTTACCAACTTACCGTTAGGCGATTTGGGTAACCGAAATTAACGCTCTCCTACCACCAACCATTTCGATTGTCATGAAAATTATCTTCAGAACAGTTCTTTGGCCCTGTGAAGGGCCGAGTTATAGATGTCTGGTAGGTTTTGTTGTGCTTTTTGTTTTTCCCCAAGGAAGAGGACTTAAGCACGCTCTCCGCGGATGCGCCGGGCCAGCTGGATGTCCTTGGGCATGATGGTAACGCGCTTGGCGTGAATGGCACACAGGTTGGTGTCCTCGAAAAGACCCACCAGGTAAGCCTCAGAGGCTTCCTGCAGAGCCATGACGGCAGACGACTGGAAGCGCCGGTCAGTCTTGAAATCCTGGGCGATCTCACGCACCAGGCGCTGGAAGGGCAGCTTCCTGATGAGTAGCTCTGTGCTCTTCTGGTAACGACGGATCTCACGAAGGGCGACGGTTCCGGGCCTGTAACGATGGGGCTTCTTGACACCACCGGTGGCTGGGGCGGACTTGCGAGCTGCCTTGGTGGCAAGCTGCTTCCGTGGAGCCTTGCCTCCAGTGGACTTGCGGGCAGTCTGTTTAGTACGGGCCATCTCGACGACGAAATAGTCAATACGGGCGGCCCGGCAGGCGGGCGGGCTTATATACAGACAGTCTCCACCTCAGTGGCCACCTCATTGGCCACGAGTGCCGCATGCGTCATCCGCAAGCTACGCCCCACCTCCAAGAGGGAGGGACGGCCTTGGATGAACGATACTACCGCTGCGTCCACAGCACGCCACCTACTCCCACCAAACCGTGGGCGAAGCCACACCAGGACCACCTGTAGTAGCAACCACAACAACATGACTGGACGAGGCAAAGGAGGCAAGGGACTTGGAAAGGGTGGCGCCAAGCGTCATCGTAAGGTGCTTCGTGACAACATCCAGGGTATCACCAAGCCCGCCATTCGTCGTCTAGCTCGGCGTGGAGGTGTTAAACGTATATCCGGCCTCATCTACGAGGAGACCCGCGGCGTCCTCAAGGTGTTTCTGGAGAGCGTCATCCGTGACGCCGTCACCTACACCGAGCACGCAAAAAGGAAGACCGTCACCGCCATGGATATGGTGTATGCCCTGAAACGGCAAGGCCGCACCCTTTATGGTTTTGGTGGTTAATCAACCTGATGGACGGGCGCACACCACCACCACCACCACCACCACCACGACAAACAAATATACGGACCTAATTTTAGGTCCACATTTAAATCGCTAAAGAGTTGGTTAGACACTGAGTAAATCGTGGAAAATATATCCAATAACATGATCCTCTCTAATTCTGGACTTGTGGTATGAGTATAGGTTGTGTGTGAACGTGTTGGAACCACTTCCTAATAACTGTCAGTCAGTCAGTCAACATCCACCTAACCTCCAGGTACCTCACCTAACTTCCTGTGGCATTCACTGAACTTTCACAATCTGTATTTAACATAACCACGCACTATTACTTCGATAAACAGGATTTCATTCATACATACGCCCATACATATACATATACATACACCACATACATACACGCCCTCTTTTTATATGGGGGATTGAAGTGAATTTTAGGAGGATAGGAATGGAGATTACAGTAGCTAAACAGCGCTGAGGGACTTTAAGCAGCAACTCGCCTGGATGCGGCAGGATAGAGTCAGGTCAAGCGTCCGGTGCATGTTGGGTTCCGCCATTGTTTCTCAGTGTTTGGTCGGCTTGATTGTGTGTGTTGTTTTGTTGTTTGGAGGAAATGTCTTGGTATTCTTCTTCTTAGCTTGAAGTTGATTTTCTTCTAACTCTCCTCCTCTTGTTGTTCGTCTTCCTCGTGTCTGCTATCATTCTGTAAAGACTCTATATATGTATGTAGGTATGAGTGAGTAACAGTTGCCGGTTACAGTGATACTTCATATTCGCTGGTGTTGTACTGTATGGCTTCGGTATTTCTTAATATACAAACGGCACCGTTAGGGGATTGAGGTATTTAAAAACCAGCCTACATTACTTATATATAGAAATAAATAATGTGGCTTGGACAATAATGACGACTACTCTCTCCTACCTTCCCCAAACAAGGGCTTTTCGAAAGTATACATTGGACACAAATGACTTAGTACATACATTGGTGGTTTAACAAAAGCCCTCATTAGAGATAGGTGAAGGAGCACACAGTGAACATACAGATTAATGTTTGCACGCGTAGATCATGTAAGGTGAGGTGTTGAACACCAGACACGTGGTGTAGTAACTCCCTCACAGATGGCGTTATGAGGGGCCTGATGATGTAGCAGTTACCTCACAGATGGTGTTATGAGGAAATTCACATGATGATGCTGTAGCAAAACATTCACTACGTGTTGTCGTAGCATCTTGGGGACACCACGTGGTCGACATGACTCACTCATTCAAGTGGGTGAGGTGTGGTCCCAGGCCTCTCTATCGTGGAGTCTCAGGGGAAGTATAACTGGGTACCTGGGACCTCACTGTGTGAAGGTGGTTAGCTAGCTTGGGTAAGACTCAACTGCCGCGTTGTTTTTCACTGAGTTAAGCACTGTTCACCACTATTCATCACTGGTTCCATTCCTTGCCAAATGAGATAGCACCTATGGCAAGAACTTGTTACAGTCCGGTGGGGAGGAGGGTTCAGGGGAGTGAGTTGCAGGACCAACATATAACACACAATAATAATAATAATAATTAACGGTTTATTGAAGAGCTTACAGCCAGAAGGCTGAAAAAATATAAGGTTACATATTTGGGGGAATGGGTTACGAATTACAATAATATACAAGTAACATGCGTGACAATAAATAAGATATATAATAACTAGATGGGGAAAAGCTCAAACTACAGTGCATTTCAACATAGTGACAGTGCAAGAAGTAGTATTTACTGGGAGTGAATACACTGGTTTATTACAAGTTATTGATAATTTTACAATGGTTGGGACTGGGCTGTTCTTATAGCGATCAGTTCGTGCACTTATGGGCTGGATGCGGTTGTGGTGTCAAACAGCAATTCTCGGGCTAGGGATCTCAGGTGGTAGTAGGAGCCGGTGTCGAGGATGGTGTAGAAGCTTCTTAGCAAATTTGCAGATGTGGTCGTGGTGATGGTCAGTGAGAGTCGAAAGGGTCAGTGTGTTGAGCGCTTCTTGATATGTGGAGTAGGAAGGGGAGAGAATAATCTTGCATGCCCTCTTTTGCACTTTTTCTAGGTGTTTACGTTGTGTGGCATTTAGGGAGGAAGACCAGGTGAGCTTGGTAAGTATGAATGTTGTGTAAACACTGAGGAGCTCGTGTGCAGGAAGTCTGAGGGACTTGAGTCGGCGGAGGAGGTGGAGACGGAAACTGGAGGATTTGATAACTTCACTGACGTGTGGTTTCCAATTTAGTTTGTTGTCTATGGTGACGCCGAGGAGCTTCGTGGAATCTACAACCTGGAGTGTGGCTCTTGACCAGAGTAACAAGCCGAGGTGGGACAATGTCGAGGAGAGGTTGATGCATAACATGGTTGTTGGTGGCCCAGTTTGGAGACTGTCTAATAAATCATGAAGGGCGGTATAGTTGGGAGCAGAATTGTGGACGCTGATCCCAATGGTGGAGTCGTCGACATATTTCCAGCGAGCAGGGGTTTCTCTTAGGGCATCATTGATGAGCATAAGGAAGCAGAGTGGTCCCATCTTGGTGCCTTGGGGGACGCCACAGGTGAGTGACTGAAAGGTGGAGACAGCCAGCCCCTCGGAAGCGTACAGCTTGGCGTCGGTCACTGAGGAAGTCTGTAAGCCATGGTATAATAAGACTTCTCCGAAGCCCGAGGTCAATAGCTTTGTTGATGATTATATTGTGGTCGACTAGGTCGAACGCTTTAGTGAAATCAATGAAGGCGACAGCTACAGACGTTTTTCGTTTCTCGAGATGGCGGTATATGTAATCGAGAAAGCTGACAAGACAGTCAGTCAGTCAGTCAGTGGTGGAGGAAGTTTTCAGGTTGCCAAATTGCTGAGGGTCTACTACGACTCCTGCAATATCAGCAAAAGCCCAGCCAGTCGAACACAAAACTTTCACAGATTAGGCTGGGTATTGGGGTGATTGCAATAGGTCGTAGCTGATTTAAGGATTGTGGGTTGGTTGACTTGGGCACTGGTGATACATAAGAGGTCTTCCAGTCAGCTGGGCATCTGGCTTGACTGAGAGAAGCATTGATGATGGAGTATAGGGGTTTAGCAAGCTCCGGGGAGAACTCCTTGAAGCGTTTCATTGGTAAGTCAATGGGGGTGGTAGAGCGTTTTAATTTTAGTTTGTCCAGGCGTTTTGCTATTTCAAATACTTCTACTAAGTCAGTGGGAAGGGGGGGCTGGTAGGTAAGCAGGGAGAGTGGTTGTGTCAAGCCGGGGGAGCGTCTGGCATATAGTAGCGAAGTGTGTGTGTGTGTGTGTGTGTGTGTATACTACTGTACTTTTTAGATCCTCCTACGCAACCTAACCTATTATAGTTAAGTATAGTAGGCTATACACTATTTTGTTAGTATGTGTTATAAAATGAAATTGCATGTTATTATTATTAATATTATTATTATTATTATTAGTAGTAGTAGTAGTAGTAGTATTATTATTATTATTATTGTTATTATTATTACATGCTAATATAATACTAAGTTGCCCGCCAGATTTCCTCAGAGATGGGAGGAGCACATTGGCGGCGGTGTTGTTTATACTCCGCCCGATTACTGAGTCCTATTCACCGAGCCAGAGCTGGCGGGCGGCGTGTTATGTGCCACGTTTTGTTTCCCATTGGGCGTACCGCTCAGCTGGGGAGTAGGAGATTTCATAAAAAGAAAGTTTGAGTGGAGAGCACACCTTTGCCTTCACATACAGTTATCTTAGACCATCTACTAGTATAATAGTTTGCACAAAAATACTCTACACTCTTTATAGGTTATTGTTATGTTGTTGTTTTTTTTTTTGACTTCTCATCAGATTGTGCATTCAACTAATATACACTAATAGTGTGTTTATTATTATGTTTTATAATATTATCTCGTAAAATATTGGGTAACACAATTATAGTCACTAGTATAGTATATTATATTATTGGGGTTTATAGCAGTTTGTGGTCTAATAGTATCATGCTTTATGAGTGGTGTTCTATGTAGTGATGATTAGGCAATAAAATATGCTTTGGGGGTTTATAGCAGTTTTTGTGGTCTACTAGTATCATGCTTTATGGGTGGTGTTCTATGTAGTGATGATTAGGCCATAAAATATGCTTTTGGTTTATTGCTAACAAAATATACTTTGCTCTACCGCTGTAGTGCAAAACACGGTGAAACTTACATACACCGTTAATAAAGTATTGATGGAAGAAGAAGAAGAAGAAGAAGAAGAAGAAGAAGAAGAAGAAGAAGAAGAAGAAGAAGAAGTAAGAGGAAGAATTGTGGATGGAATGAACAGTGAGACAATGTAAAGCGTTTCTGTTATTAATATATAATAAGACAATAGGAAAATATGTTGTTGTCTCTACCTGTATTATTACCTTTGCGATAGCATGGTTCAATTTTGGGAGGACATAGGAAGGAGCAGGAGGTTAGGAAGGGATTTGTAGTGGGAGAGATAGTGTCTGTGATCCTCGGGTCACCACTCCTCGGATTGTGTCAGTTCAAGTTTAGAAGCTCCAACAACTTTCCCTGAATACGAATTGGCAACCTTTCGATTTCCAACAGGTACCTACTTACTGCTACAGTAGGTAGGTGAACAGGGACCAAGGGGGCTAGGAAGAGTGTCCAAACAACTTGCCTGTGTGATGTAGTCGTGGCCAGAATTAGGTTAGGATACAGACACATCTGGCTAGTTAGTAACGCTGTACCCATAAAGGAACACTCAGCATGTAAACTTGGTGATACACCTTTAAAGCACTACTATATTATTGAATGTGACACTGTCAAAGACTTCAGGCCACCTGACTTATTGTATCTTGAACTATGTCATTACTTCATTGAGGACATTACATTCTTGCTCTTTATCCCAAATTGGCTAGCCCACACTGGTAAATGTGTACTGTACTGTCAATGAATCTGATGTATTTCTTTGTGTATGAACCTGACTGAAAATAAGGTCGCCTCCCTGGCTGCTGCTGCTTCTGCTTCTGCTTCTGCTTCTGCGCCCTTCTAAGTCCCCCACCCCAGGCCCCCACAGTACCCCTTCACATCTACACCATTCAAAAACATTTTCACTCAATTTCCACAATACTATGCTAATTACACGGAAAATAGAGTGTTATCCTGCAAAACGTTGATGTCGTATATTTCTCTCTTTAAGTGATATCCTGTGGCTCCGAAAGGAGCCTGTTTGGTTAGGTTGTCTTGTGTGAACGAACCTTGGGTTCTTATTTCTTCTCTGTCTTCTTGGGGAGGAGCACAGCTTGGATGTTAGGAAGGACACCCCCTTGGGCAATGGTGACTCCAGATAGGAGCTTGTTCAGCTCCTCGTCATTGCGAATGGCAAGCTGAAGATGACGCGGGATAATGCGGGTCTTCTTGTTGTCGCGGGCGGCGTTACCGGCCAGCTCGAGCACTTCTGCTGCCAGGTACTCCATGACGGCTGCAAGGTACACAGGGGCACCTGCACCAACACGCTCAGCATAGTTGCCTTTACGCAAGAGACGGTGGATCCTACCCACGGGGAACTGGAGTCCGGCCCTGCTAGAACGGGACTTTGACTTGCCCTTCACCTTGCCTCCCTTGCCGCGTCCTGACATGTTGCTGCTGCTGCTTTTCGTGATAGGAGTTAAATTTCCGCCCGCCACCTTGGTCTTTTATACCAAGCTCAGGATCAGGCCAGGTGGCCGTCTCGCGGACCCAACCAATGTAAGAGAGCCGTAGCTGCAGCCAGTCTGATCCTGAGCGGCCCGCTCGGTATATAAGGAAAAGTTAGTCGGGCCAGTTTTCAATTCTCTCGCTCCGCGCCACGAGTAACTGTGCCGCCATGCCTCCCAAAACTTCCGGAAAGGCTGCCAAGAAGGCTGGAAAGGCCCAGAAGGCCATTGCCAAGGGTGACAAGAAGAAGAAGCGCAGGAGGAAGGAAAGCTACAGCATCTACATCTACAAGGTACTGAAGCAAGTGCACCCCGACACAGGAGTCTCCTCCAAAGCTATGTCCATCATGAACTCTTTCGTGAACGACATCTTCGAGCGCATCGCTGCCGAGGCTTCCCGCCTGGCGCACTACAACAAACGCTCCACCATTACAAGTCGGGAAATCCAGACAGCTGTCCGACTCTTGCTGCCCGGTGAACTGGCCAAGCATGCCGTGTCTGAGGGCACCAAGGCTGTCACCAAGTACACCTCTTCCAAGTAAGAGGTTACTTGTGCACAACAAACACGCCATCCCACTACTACAACTTAATCGGCTCCTTCGGAGCCACAGTTACAGGTTAAAGAGACAGTTACCGACAGTGATATATTGAGAGGGAAATAAATAAAAAAAAATTATAATAATCTGCATTCTCTATTGGCGTAGAAACAGGACTAAATCGAAACATACTAAATAAATAAATAAATTCTGCGTGGAGTAGTTTCACACCCACTGCAAAGTGACATACCTGGAGTGTGTTTGGGCTTCATTTCTTGTTTGCAGCACGCCTATATCATGTAAACAATTTATTTCATTTTATTTTATTGTATTTTCTTTTATTTTAGTTATTTAATTATTGTTTATATATTTATTTGTTACTAGCTCTTGTTTGTTGCACCCACCTCCCGAATTGATGACCTACTATACAATCGTGCCTGCACGAATGTTACCAACTTACCGTTAGGCGATTTGGGTAACCGAAATTAACGCTCTCCTACCACCAACCATTTCGATTGTCATGAACATTATCTTCAGAACAGTTCTTTGGCCCTGAGAAGGGCCGAGTTATAGATGTCTGGTAGGTTTTGTTGTGCTTTTTCTTTTTCCCCAAGGGAGAGGACTTAAGCACGCTCTCCGCGGATGCGCCGGGCCAGCTGGATGTCCTTGGGCATGATGGTAACGCGCTTGGCGTGAATGGCACACAGGTTGGTGTCCTCGAAAAGACCCACCAGGTAAGCCTCAGAGGCTTCCTGCAGAGCCATGACGGCAGACGACTGGAAGCGCAGGTCAGTCTTGAAATCCTGGGCGATCTCACGCACCAGGCGCTGGAAGGGCAGCTTCCTGAATTCTTCCACACCTATGAGGACTTAAAATACGAGGAGGAAGACGAACAAGAAGACCCAAACACAAACGAATGGACAATTCAAGAGAGCAAGAAGAGAAGGAGAGAGAGAAGAAAATCGACATCAAGCTAAGAAGACCAAGACATCCCCTCCACACAAGAAACCAAAACACAATCAAGCCGACCAAGCACTGAACATCCATTGCCCAACCCAACACGCACCTGACGCTTGACCTGACGCTTGACCTGACGCTAGCCTGGCCTTGTCTTGTCGCCTCCCTGCCGCGTCCAGCCGGGTTGTTGCTGCTGCCCCCATCTTATAATCCCTCACGCAAGCGGTGTTTAGCCACTGCATCTGTTCTCTCCTCCTAAAATTCACTTCAATCTTCCCTTTATTCTTCTCCTGAACCTCCTTCCCCCCTGTCACTAGCATTTTTCGATTCGATTCGGCACGCACGCACACACACACTCTCTCTCCCTCACTATGAACGGTTACGAGTTTGTTAACGTGGCGCGGATACGTCCGGACACGCCGACCTGCCCCAAGAAACTAAACCTCCTAGTTCTCCAGAAGTTTTTCGAAGCTAATGGGATCGTGGGGGTCACCAAGGTGGAGCGTCTAAAGCTCCATGGTGACATCAAGATCACCTTCGCCGAGAAGGGCATGCCCGCTCAACTCGCGGAGATCCCAGACATCAACGGCATTCCTTTTAAAATGTTTGCCTTCATGTGGGACAACTTGAAGCTGGGTGTAATCTCCCACGCCGAAATTGCCCACATGGACAAAGCAGAGCTGAGTGAGCTCCTCAAGGAGCAGCAGCTCCAAGTTGTGAAGAAGCTGTCCGACACCACTGCCCTCATCGGACACCACTCCACCCTACCCAAGGAAGCTCAACTGGCGTGGGTAACTGTGCCAGTCAAGCCCTACTGCAGACCGAAACGGTGTTACAAATGCCAGCACTATGGACACATTGTAAACAAGTGTGAGGCGCAGGAAGACACCTGCTCCATGTGTGGCAGCCCTGGACACCGCTACACGGCCTGCCCCAACACAGAGAAAAAATGCGTTGCCTGTGGTGGCCCACACTACTCCGCCGACCGGACCTGCCCCAGATGGAAGGAGGAATGCAGGGTAGCCAAGGCTCGTCTTGAGAAAAAACTGAGCTACAAAGAGGCCCTCCTTGCTGTACGCTCCCAAGAAAAGAAAAAACCAGCAGTAAAGAAAAACCAAGAAAAGAAAACTCAACAGAAGCAGCCCACCACACAGAACCAAGAACACCACGTGGCCCGTGGTGCTGAAGCCCACGCGGCCAGTGGTGCTGAAGCCCACGCGGCCAGTGGTGCTGAAGCCCACGTGGTCAACCTCTCCCTCTCTGAATTCTTCCACACCTATGAGGACTTAAAATACGAGGAGGAAGACGAACAAGAAGACCCAAACACAAACGAATGGACAATTCAAGAGAGCAAGAAGAGGAGGAGAGTGAGAAGAAAATCGACATCAAGCTAAGAAGACCAAGACATCCCCTCCACACAAGAAACCAAAACACATCAAGCCGACCAAGCACTGAACATCCATTGCCCAACCCAACACGCACCTGACGCTTGACCTGACGCTAGACCTGACGCTTGACCTGACGCTAGCCTGGCCTTGTCTTGTCGCCTCCCTGCCGCGTCCAGCCGGGTTGTTGCTGCTGCCCCCATCTTATAATCCCTCACGCAAGCGGTGTTTAGCCACTGCATCTGTTCTCTCCTCCTAAAATTCACTTCAATCCTCCCTTTATTCTTCTCCTGAACCTCCTTCCCCCCTGTCACTAGCATTTTTCGTTCGTTCGTTCGGCGAAGCCACACCAGGACCACCTGTAGTAGCAACCACAACAACATGACTGGACGAGGCAAAGGAGGCAAGGGACTTGGAAAGGGTGGCGCCAAGCGTCATCGTAAGGTGCTTCGTGACAACATCCAGGGTATCACCAAGCCCGCCATTCGTCGTCTAGCTCGGCGTGGAGGTGTTAAACGTATATCCGGCCTCATCTACGAGGAGACCCGCGGCGTCCTCAAGGTGTTTCTGCAGAACGTCATCCGTGACGCCGTCACCTACACCGAGCACGCAAAAAGGAAGACCGTCACCGCCATGGATGTGGTGTATGCCCTGAAACGGCAGGGCCGCACCCTTTATGGTTTTGGTGGTTAATCAACCTGATGGACGGGCGCACACCACCACCACCACCACGACAAACAAATATACGGACCTAATTTTAGGTCCACATTTAAATCGCTAAAGAGTTGGTTAGACACTGAGTAAATCGTGGAAAATATATCCAATAACATGATCCTCTCTAATTCTGGACTTGTGGTATGAGTATAGGTTGTGCGTGAACGTGTTGGAACCACTTCCTAGTAATTGTCAGTCAGTCAGTCAGTCAACATTCACCTAACCTCCAGGTACCTCACCTAACTTCCTGTAGCGTCACCGAACCTCACGAAATGTAACCCAATGTAGTTTATAATCTATCCTAACATGACATAACATAACCACGCACTATATTACTTCGGTAAGAGTAATGAGTTTTAATACGCAAAGTTGCAGTTAGCATTCAGTCATACATACATACATACATACATACATAACATGCTAGTGGCAGGGGGGATTGAAGTGAATTTTAGGAGGATAGAATAGGTGCAGTGGCTAAACAGCGCTTGCGTGAGGGACTTTAAGCAGCAACTCGCCTGGATGCGGCAGGATAGAGTCAGGTCAAGCGTCCGGTGCATGTTGGGTTCCGCCATGGTTTCTCAGTGTTTGGTCGGCTTGATTGTGTGTGTGTTGTTTTCTTGTTTGGAGGAAATGTCTTGGTATTCTTCTTCTTATCTTGAAGTTGATTTTCTTCTAACTCTTCTCCTCTTGTTGTTCGTCTTCCCCGTGTCTGCTATCATTCTGTAAAGACTCTATATATGTATGTAGGTATGAGTGAGTAACAGTTGCCGGTTACAGTGATACTTCATATTCGCTGGTGTTGTACTGTATGGCTTCGGTATTTCTTAATATACAAACGGCACCGTTAGGGGATTGAGGTATTTAAAAACCAGCCTACATTACTTATATATAGAAATAGATAATGTGGCTTTGACAATAATGACGACTACTCTCTCCTACCTAACCCAAACAAGGGCTTTTCGAAAGTATACATTGGACACAATTGACTTAGTACATACATTGGTGGTTTAACAAAAGCCCTCATTAGAGAAAGGTGAAGGAGCACACAGTGAACATACAGATTAATGTTTGCACGCATAGATCATGTAAGGTGAGGTGTTGAACACCAGACACGTAGTGTAGTAACTCCCTCACAGATGGCGTTATGAGGGGCCTGATGATGTAGCAGTTACCTCACAGATGGTGTTATGAGGAAATTCACATGATGATGCTGTAGCAAAACATTCACTACGTGGTGTCGTAGCATCTTGGGGACACCACGTGGTCGACATGACTCACTCATTCAAGTGGGTGAGGTGTGGTCCCAGGCCTCTCTATCGTGGAGTCTCAGGGGAAGTATAACTGGGTACCTGGGACCTCACTGTGTGAAGGTGGTTAGCTAGCTTGGGTAAGACTCAACTGCCGAGTTGTTTTTCACTGAGTTAAGCACTGTTCACCACTATTCATCACTGGTTCCATTCCTTGGCCAAATGAGATAGTACATTATGGCAAGAACTTGTTGATAGTCCGCTGGGGAGGAGGGTTCAGGGGAGTGAGTTGGTATGGGCCAACATATAAATAATAATAATAATAATAATAATTAACGGTTTATTGAAAGAGCTTGGCAGCCAGAAGACTGAAAATATACAGTTACATATTTGGGGAATGGGTTACGAATTACAAATAATATACAAGTAACATGAGTGACACAAATAAGACATATAATAACTAGCTGGGGAAAAGCTCAAACTACAGTTCATTTCAACATAGTGACAGTGCAAGGAGTAGTGTTTACTGGGAGTGAGTATACTGATTTATTACAAGTTATCGATAATTTTTACAATGGTTGGGACTGGGCTGTTCTTATAGAGATCAGTTCGTGCACGTATGGGCTGGATGCGGTTGTGGTGTCGAAGAGCAATTCTCGGACTAGGGATCTCAGGTGGTAGTAGGAGCCGGTGTCGGGGATGGTGTAGAAGCTTCTTACCAAATTTGCAGATGAGGTCGTGGTGATGGTCAGTGAGAGTCTAAAGGGTCAGTGTGTTGAGCGCTTCTTGATATGTGGAGTAGGAAGGGTAGAGAATAATCTTGCATGGCCTCTTTTGCACTTTTTCTAGGTGTTTACGTTGTGTGGCATTTAGGGAGGAAGACCAGGTGAGCTTGGGAAGTATGAATGTTGTGTAAACACTGAGGAGCTGGTGTGCAGGAACACCGAGGGACTTGAGTCGGAGTAGGAGGTGGAGACGGAAACTGGAGGATTTGATAACTTCACTGACGTGTGGTTTCTAATTTAGTTTGTTGTCTATGGTGACGCCGAGGAGCTTCGTGGAATCTAAAACCTGGAGTGTGTTCGGACCTAGAGTAATGGAAGGAGGTGGGACAATGTCGGAGGAGAGGTTGATGTGCATAACCATGGTTGTTGGTGGCCCAGTTTTGGAGACTGTTCAATAAATCATGAAGGGCGGTATAGTTTGGAGCAGAATTGTTGACGCTGATCCCAATGGTGGAGTCGTCGACATATTTCCAGCGAGCAGGGGTTTCTAGGGCATCATTGATGAGCATAAGGAAGCAGAGGTCCCATCTTGGTGCCTTTGGGGGACGCCACAGGTGAGTGACTGAAAGGTGGAGACAGCCAGCCCTCGGAAGCGTGCAGCTTGGCGTCGGTCACTGAGGAAGTCTGTGTTCTGGTATAATAAGACTTTCCGAAGCCCGGAGGTCAATAGCTTATTATATTGTGGTCGATCAGGCTGAACGCTTTAGTGAAATCAACAAGGCGACAGTTACAGACGCTTTTCGTTTCTCGAGATGGCGGTATATGTATCGAGAAAGCTGACAAGACAGTTGGCCGGGTCAGTGGTGGAGGAAGTTTTCTGGCGCTGCCAAATTGTTGAGGGTTCGCTTCATGACCTCTGCAATATCAGAAGCAAAAAAGCCCAGCCAGTCGAACACAAAACTTTCACAGATTAGGCTGGGTATTGGGGTGATTGCAATAGGTCGTAGCTGATTTAAGGATTGTGGGTTGGTTGACTTGGGCACTGGTGATACATAAGAGGTCTTCCAGTCAGCTGGGCATCTGGCTTGACTGAGAGAAGCATTGATGATGGAGCATAGGGGTTTAGCAAGCTCCGGGGAGAACTCCTTGAAGCGTTTCATTGGTAAGTCAAGGGGGGTGGTAGAGCGTTTTAATTTTAGTTTGTCCAGGCGTTTTATTATTTCAAATACTTTACTAAGTCAGTGAAGGGGGGCTGTAGGTAAGCAGGGAGAGGTTGTGCTGCCGGGGAGTTCACATAGTAGCGTATGTGTGTGTGTGTGTGTGTGTGTGTGTGTGTATACTACTGTAATTTTAGGATCCTCCCACGCAACCTAACCTATTATAGTTACATAGTAGGCTATACACTATTTTTGTTTAGTGTGTTATAAAAATGAAATTCGTATGTTATTATTATTAATATTATTATTATTATTATTATTATTATTATTAGTAGTAGTAGTATTATTATTGCAGTAGTAGTAGTAGTATTATTATTATTATTATTGCTATTATTATTACATGCCAATATAATACTAAGTTGCCCGCCAGATTTCCTCAGAGATGGGAGGATCACATTGGCGGCGGTGTTGTTTATACTCCGCCCGATTACTGATTCCTA
Source organism: Homarus americanus (assembly GCF_018991925.1). Classification (NCBI taxonomy): domain Eukaryota; kingdom Metazoa; phylum Arthropoda; class Malacostraca; order Decapoda; family Nephropidae; genus Homarus; species Homarus americanus. The sequence continues at coordinate 25,542 of NW_024720395.1, forward strand.
TTCACCGAGCCAGAGCTGGCGGGCGGCGTGTTATGTGCCACGTTTTGTTTCCCATTGGGCGTACCGCTCAGCTGGGGAGTAGGAGATTTCATAAAAAGAAAGTTTGAGTGGAGAGCACACCTTTTCCTTCACATACAGTTATCTTAGACCATCTACTAGTATAATAGTTTGCACAAAAATACTCTACACTCTTTCTAGGTTATTGTTATGTTTTTTTTTTTTTTTTTGATTTCTCATCAGATTGTGCATTCAACTAATATACACTATTAGTGTGTTTATTATTATGTTTTATAGTATTATTTCGTATAATATTGGGTAACACAATTAGAGTCACTAGTATAGTATATTTTCGGGGTTTATAGCAGTTTGTGGTCTAATAGTATCATGCTTTATGAGTGGTGTTCTATGTAGTGATGGATGATTAGGCAATAAAATATGCTTTGGGTGTTTATAGCAGTTTGTGGTCTACTAGTATCATGCTTTATGGGTGGTGTTCTATGTAGTGATGATTAGGCCATAAAATATGCTTTTGGTTTATTGCTAACAAAATATACTTTGCTCTACCGCTGGAGTGCAAAACATGGTGAAACTTACATACACCGTTAATAAAGTATTGGTGGAAGAAGAAGAAGAAGTAAGAGGAAGAAATCTAGGAGGAATGAACAGTGAGATTGAATGTAAAGCCCAGGATGGCGGTACAGCGTTTCTGTTTATTATTATATAATAAGACAATAATAGGAAAATATGTTGTTGTCTCTACCTGTATTATTACCGTTGCGATAGCATGGTTCAATTTTTGGAGGACAGAGGAAGGAGCAGGAGGTTAGGAAGGGAGAGATAGTGTCTGTGATCCTCGGGTCACCACTCCTCGGATTGTGTCAGTTCAAGTTTAGAAGCTCCAACAACTTTCCCTGAATACAAATTGGCAACGTTTCGATTTACAACAGGTACCTACTTACTGCTACAGTAGGTAGGTGAACAGGGACCAAGGGGGCTAGGAAGAGTGTCCAAACAACTTGCCTGTGTGATGTAGTCGTGGCCAGAATTAGGTTAGGATACAGACACATCTGGCTAGTTAGTAACGCTGTACCCATAAAGGAACACTCAGCATGTAAACTTGGTGATACACCTTTAAAGCACTACTATATTATTGAATGGGACACTGTCAAAGACTTCAGGCCACCTCACTTATTGTATCTTGAACTATGTCATTACTTCATTGAGGACATTACATTCTTGCTCTTTATCCCAAATTGGCTAGCCCACACTGTTAAATGTGTACTGTACTGTCAATGAATCTGATGTATTTCTTTGTGTATGAACCTGACTGAAAATAAGGTCGCCTCCCTGGCTGCTGCTGCTTCTGCTGCTGCTGCTGCTGCTGCTGCTTCTGCGCCCTTCTAAGTCCCGTTTAAGTCCCCCACCCCAGGCCCCCACAGTACCCCTTCACATCTACACCATTCAAAAACAATTACACTCAATTTGCACAATACTATGCTATTTATACGTAAAATAGAGTGTTATCCTGCAAAACGTTGATGTCGTATATTTCTCTCTTTAAGTGATATCCTGTGGCTCCGAAAGGAGCCTGTTTGGTTAGGTTGTCTTGTGTGAACGAACCTTGGGTTCTTATTTCTTCTCTGTCTTCTTGGGGAGGAGCACAGCTTGGATGTTAGGAAGGACACCCCCTGGGGCAATGGTGACTCCAGACAGGAGCTTGTTCAGCTCCTCGTCATTGCGAATGGCAAGCTGAAGATGACGCGGGATAATGCGGGTCTTCTTGTTGTCGCGGGCGGCGTTACCGGCCAGCTCGAGCACTTCTGCTGCCAGGTACTCCATGACGGCTGCAAGGTACACAGGGGCACCTGCACCAACACGCTCAGCATAGTTGCCTTTACGCAAGAGACGGTGGATCCTACCCACGGGGAACTGGAGTCCGGCCCTGCTAGAACGGGACTTTGACTTGCCCTTCACCTTGCCTCCCTTGCCGCGTCCTGACATGTTGCTGCTGCTGCTTTTCGTGATAGGAGTTAAATTTCCGCCCGCCACCTTGGTCTTTTATACCAAGCTCAGGATCAGGCCAGGTGGCCGTCTCGCGGACCCAACCAACGTAAGAGAGCCGTAGCTGCAGCCAGTCTGATCCTGAGCGGCCCGCTCGGTATATAAGGAAAAGTTAGTCGGGCCAGTTTTCAATTCTCTCGCTCCGCGCCACGAGTAACTGTGCCGCCATGCCTCCCAAAACTTCCGGAAAGGCTGCCAAGAAGGCTGGAAAGGCCCAGGAGGCCATTGCCAAGGGTGACAAGAAGAAGAAGCGCAGGAGGAAGGAAAGCTACAGCATCTACATCTACAAGGTACTGAAGCAAGTGCACCCCGACACAGGAGTCTCCTCCAAAGCTATGTCCATCATGAACTCTTTCGTGAACGACATCTTCGAGCGCATCGCTGCCGAGGCTTCCCGCCTGGCGCACTACAACAAACGCTCCACCATTACAAGTCGGGAAATCCAGACAGCTGTCCGACTCTTGCTGCCCGGTGAACTGGCCAAGCATGCCGTGTCTGAGGGCACCAAGGCTGTCACCAAGCACACCTCTTCCAAGTAAGAGGTTACTTGTGCACAACAAACACGCCATCCCACTACTACAACTTAATCGGCTCCATCGGAGCCACAGTTACATGTTAAAGAGACAGTTACCGACAGTGATATATTGAGAGGGAAATAAAAAAAAAAAAAAATTATAATAATCTGCATTCTCTATTGGCGTAGAAACCGGACTAAATCGAAACATAATAAATAAATAAATAAATTCTGCGTGGAGTACTTTTACACCCACTGCAAAGTGACATACATGGAGTGTGTTTGGGCTTCATTTCATGTTTGCAGCACGCCTATTTCATGTAAACAATTTATTTTATTTTATTGTATTTTATTGTATTTTCTTTTATTTTATTTATTTATTTACTTACTTATTCTTTATATATTTATTTGTTACTAGTTCTTGTTTGTTGCACCCACCCACCTCCCGAATTGATGACCTACTATACATTCGTGCCTGCACGAATGTTACCAACTTACCGTTAGGCGATTTGGGTAACCGAAATTAACGCTCTCCTACCACCAACCATTTCGATTGTCATGACAATTATCTTCAGAACAGTTCTTTGGCCCTGAGAAGGGCCGAGTTATAGATGTCTGGTAGGTTTTGTTGTGCTTTTTCTTTTTCCCAAGGAAGAGGACTTAAGCACGCTCTCCGCGGATGCGCCGGGCCAGCTGGATGTCCTTGGGCATGATGGTAACGCGCTTGGCGTGAATGGCACACAGGTTGGTGTCCTCGAAAAGACCCACCAGGTAAGCCCCAGAGGCTTCCTGCAGAGCCATGACGGCAGACGACTGGAAGCGCAGGTCAGTCTTGAAATCCTGGGCGATCTCACGCACCAGGCGCTGGAAGGGCAGCTTCCTGATGAGTAGCTCTGTGCTCTTCTGGTAACGACGGATCTCACGAAGGGCGACGGTTCCGGGCCTGTAACGATGGGGCTTCTTGACACCACCGGTGGCTGGGGCGGACTTGCGAGCTGCCTTGGTGGCAAGCTGCTTCCGTGGAGCCTTGCCTCCAGTGGACTTGCGGGCAGTCTGTTTAGTACGGGCCATCTCGACGACGAAATAGTAAATACGGGCGGCCTGGCAGGCGGGCGGGCTTATATACAGACATTCTCCACCTCAGTGGCCACCTCATTGGCCACGAGTGCCGCATGCGTAATCCGCAAGCTACGCCCCACCTCCAAGAGGGAGGGACGGCCTTGGATGAACGATACTACCGCTGCGTCCACAGCACGCCACCTACTCCCACCAAACCGTGGGCCCTCCCACAGACACTCTCTCTCCCTCACCATGAACGGATACGAGTTTGTTAACGTGGCGCGGATACGCCCGGACACGCCGACCTGCCCCAAGAAACTAAACCTCCTAGTTCTCCAGAAGTTTTTCGAAGCTAATGGGATCGTGGGGGTCACCAAGGTAGAACGCCTAAAGCTCCATGGTGACATCAAGATCACCTTCGCCGAGATGGGCATGCCCTCTCAACTCGCGGAGATCCCAGACATCAACGGCATTCCTTTTAAAATGTTTGCCTTCATGTGGGACAACTTGAAGCTGGGTGTAATCTCCCACGCCGAAATTGCCCACATGGACAAAGCAGAGCTGAGTGAGCTCCTCAAGGAGCAGCAGCTCCAAGCTGTGAAGAAGCTGTCCGACACCACTGCCCTCATCGGACACCACTCCACCCTACCCAAGGAAGCTCAACTGGCGTGGGTAACTATGCCAGTCAAGCCCTACTGCAGACCGAAACGGTGTTACAAATGCCAGCACTATGGACACACTGTAAACAAGTGTGAGGCGCAGGAAGACACCTGCTCCATGTGTGGCAACCCTGGACACCGCTACACGGCCTGCCCCAACACAGAGAAAAAATGCGTTGCCTGTGGTGGCCCACACTCCTCCGCCGACCGGACCTGCCCCAGATGGAAGGAGGAATGCAGGGTAGCCAAGGCTCGTCTTGAGAAAAAACTGAGCTACAAAGAGGCCCTCCTTGCTGTACGCTCCCAAGAAAAGAAAAAACCAGCAGTAAAGAAAAACCAAGAAAAGAAAACTCAACAGAAGCCGCCCACCACACAGAACCAAGAACACCACGTGGCCCATGGTGCTGAAGCCCACGCGGGCCGTGGTGCTGAAGCCCACGTGGTCAACCTCTCCCTCTCTGAATTCTTCCACACCTATGAGGACTTAAAATACGAGGAAGACGAACAAGAAGACCCAAACACAAACGAATGGACACTCCAAGAGAGCAAGAAGAGAAGGAGAGAGAGAAGAAAATCAACATCAAGCTAAGAAGACCAAGACATCCCCTCCACACAAGAAACCAAAACACAATCAAGCCGACCAAGCACTGAACATCCATTGCCCAACCCATCACGCACCTGACGCTTGACCTGACGCTAGCCTGGCCTTGTCTTGTCGCCTCCCTGCCGCGTCCAGGCGGGTTGCTGTGGCTGCCTCCATCTTATAACCCCTCACGCAAGCGGT
>NW_024720396.1:0-24676 GCF_018991925.1 Homarus americanus
GTGTGCCTGGGGTGTCAGAGGTGTGCCTGGGGTGTCAGGGGTTTTAGGGTGTGAGATGTGTGCCTGAGGTGTCTGGGGTGTGCCTGGGTGTCTGGGGTGTGTCTGGGGTGTCCGGGGTGTATCTGGGGTGTTGGACGTGTACCAGGGGATGTCAGGGGTGTGCAGGAATGCCAGTGGAGTAAATGGGAGTGTCAGGGTGTGCTTGGGAGTGTCAGAGGTGTGCTCTGGGAGTGTCAGAGGTGTGCCTGGGAGTATCGGATGTGTGCCTGGAGTGTCAGGGGTGTGCCTGGGAATGTCAGGGAGTGTGCATGGGGAGTGTCAGAGATATGCAAGTGTCAGAGGTGTATCTGGGAGTGTTGGACGTGTGCCTGGGAGTGTCAGAGGTGTATCTGGGGTGTTGGACGTGTGCCTGGTGTCAGAGGTGTGCCGAGTGTCAGAGGTGCAGTGTCCAAAGGTGTGCCGAGTGTCAGAGTGTGCCTGAGATTGTTAGCAAGTGTCAGAGTGTGCCTGGGGTGTCAGAGGTGTGCCGCAAGGTGTCAGGGTGTGCCAGGTGTCGGGAGTGTGCACAGGTGTCGGAGGTGTGCCTGTGAGGTGTGAAGTGTGCCTAGGTGTCGGTGCCTGGGGTCGAGGTGTGCATGGCGGTGTGGGGAGGTGGTACCTGGGAGTGTCGGAGGTGTTCCTCAGGAGTGTAGAGGTGTATCTGGGGGTGGTCAGGAGGTACCTAGGGTGTCAGGAGTTTTGGAGTGTCAGAGGTGAACCTGGGAATTATCGGAGGTGTACTTGGAGTGTCAGAGGTGTGCCTGGGGTGTCAGAGGTGTGCCTGGTGGTGTCAGGGGTGTGTCTGGGGTGTCAGAGGTGTATCTGGGAGTGTTGGGCGTGTGCCTGGGGTGTGGGGTGTGCCAGGGGATGCCAGTGGTGTGAAATGGGTGTGTCAGAGGTGTGCCTGGGAGTGTCAGGTGTGCCTGGGAGTGTCAGGGGTGTGCCTGGGGTGTGGGATGTGTGCAGAGGTGTCTGGGGTGTGCCTGGGGTGTCTGGGGTGTATCTGGGGTGTCAGGGTGTGTCTGGGGTGTTGGACGTGTGCCTGGGAGTGTCAGAGAGGTGTGCAGGGAATGCCAGTGGGTAAATGGGGAGTGTCAGAGTTGTACTTGGGAGTGTCAGAGGTGTGCCTGGGAGTGTCAGAGGTGTGCCTGGGAGTATCAGATGTGTGCTGTAGTGGCAGATGTGTACCGGAATGTCAGAGGTGTGCATGGGGTGTCAGAGATGTGCCTGGGTGTCAGAGTGTGTCTGGAGTGTTGGACGTGTGCCGGAGTGTCAGAGGTGTGCCTGGGGAATGTCAGTGGAGTGCGGAGTGTCAGAGGTGTGCCTGGGAGTGTCAGAGTGTGCCTGGGGTGTCAGAGGTGTGCCTGGGGTGTCAGAGGTGTGCCTGGGGTGTCAGAGGTGTGCCTGCAGTGTCAGAGGTGTGCCTGGGGTGTCGGGTGTGCCTGCGAGGCAGAAGTGTGCTGGGGTGTCTGGGGTGTGCCTGGGGTGTCAGGTGTGCACCAAGTGTCTGAGGTGTGCCTGGGGTGTCCAAGGGTGTGGGGTGTCAGGGGTGTGCCTGAGTGTCAGCGGTGTGCCTGGGAGTGTTAGAGGTGTATCAGGGGTGACAGAGGTGCCTGGGGTGACAGAGGTGTGCCTGGGGAGTGTCAGAGGTGTGCCTGGGGTGTCGGAGGTGTGCCTGGGGTGTCAGGGTGTGCCTGGGGTGTCAGAGGTGTGCCTGGAGTGTCAGAGATGTATCTGGGAGTGTCAGAGGTGTGTCTGGGGAGTGTTGGACGTGTGCCTGGGAGTGTCAGTGTGCCAGGAATGTCAGTGGAGTGCCTGGGAGTGTCAGAGGTGTACCTGGGGAGTGTCAGAGGTGTGCCTGGGTGTCAGAGGTGTGCCTGGGAGTGTCAGAGGTGTGCCTATGAGTGTCAGAGAGTGCCTTGGAGTGTCAGAGGTGTGCCTGGATTGTCAGAGGTGTGCCTGGGTGTGTCGGAGGTGTGCACCAGGGTCAGGTGTACCGAGTGTCAGAGGTGTGCACGGGGTGTCAGAGGTGTGCCTGGGGTGTGAGGTGTGCCTGCAGTGTCAGGGTGTGCCGGGGTGTCGGAGGTGCCTGCGGTGGGGGTGTGCCTGGGGTGTCTGGGGTGTTCCTGAGGTGTCTGGGGTGTGCCTGGGGTGTCTGGGGTGTGCCTGGGGAGTGTCAAGGTGTGCTTGGGGGTGTCAGGGTGTGCCTGGGAGTGTCAGCGGTGTGCCTGGGGAGTGTTGGGGTGTATCAGGGGGTGACAGAGGGAGTGCCTAGGGTGACAGAGGGTGTCACCAGGGGTGTCAGAGGTGTGCCTGGGAGTATCAGGTGTGCCTGGGGAGTGTCAGAGGTGTGCCTGGGGAGTGTCAGAGGTGTCCTGGAGTGTCAGAGATGTATCTGGGGTGTCAGAGTGTGTCTGGGGTGTTGGACGTGTGGCTGGGGTGTCAGGTGGCTACATGAGATGTCGTTGGGTGCCTGGGGTGTCAAGGTGTAGCCTGGAGTGTCAGGTGTGCCTGGGAGTGTCAGGTGTGCTTGGGATGTCAGAGGTGTGCCTATGGGTGTCAGGGGTGCTGTGGAGTGTCAGGGGTGTGCAGGGTTGTCAGAGGTGTGCCTGGGTGTGTCGGAGGTGTGCCTGGGAGTCGGAGGTGTGCCTGGGGTGTCAGAGGTGTGCCGGGAGTGTCAGAGGTGTGCCTGGGTGTCAGGGGTGGCTGGAGTGTCAGAGGTGTGCCTGGGTGTCAGGGTGTGCCTGGGGTGTCGGAGGTGTGCCTGGAGTGTGGAAGTATGCCTGGGGTGTCGGAGGTGTGCCTGGGGTCGGAGGTGTGCCTGGCAGTGTGCAGTGTGCCTGGGAGTGTCAGCGGTGTTCTTGGGAGTGTAGAGGTGTATCAAGGGAATGACAGAGGTGCCTGGGGTGTCAGAGGTAGCACTTGGGTGTCAGAGGTGAACCTGGGAGTATCGGAGGTGTGCCAGGGGTGTCAGAGGTGTGCCTGGTGTCAGGAGTTGTACCTGGGGTGTCAGAGGTGTATCTGGAGTGTCAGGGTGTGTGGGGAGTGTTGGACATGTGCCTGGGGTGTCAGAGGTGTGCAGGGATGCCAGTGGGTAAATGGGTGTGTCAGAGGTGGTGGCAGAGTTGTCAGTGCAGGTGAGGAGTGCCTGGGAGTGTCGGGGTGTGCAGGTGTCTGGGGTGTGCCTGGAGTGTCTGGGGTGTGCAGGGGTGTCAAGGTGTGCCTGGGGTGTCAGAGGTGTGCCTGGGGTTTGTCAGCGGTGTGCCTGGGTGTTGGGGTGTATCAGGGATTGACAGAGGTGCCTGGGAGTGTCAGAGGTGTGCCTGGGGAGTGTTTGAGATGTGCATGGGGAGTGTCAGAGGTGTCTGGGAGTGTCCAAGGTGTTTCTGGGAGTGTCAGAGTGTATCTGGGGAGTGTTGGACGTATGCCTGGGAGTGTCAGAGGTGTGCCAGGGATGCCAGTGGAGTAAATGGTGTGTCAGCGGTGTGCACTGGGTGTCAGAGGTGTGCCTGGGGTGTCAGAGGTGTGCCTGGGGTGTGGAGATGTGCCTGGGGTGTCTGGGTGTGCCTGGGTGTCTGGGGTGTGCCTGAGGGTGTCTGGGGTGTGCCTGGGGTGTCAGAGATGTGCCTGGAGTGTCAGGGGGTGTGTCTGGGGTGTTGGACGTGTGCCTGGCAGTGTCAGGGGTGTGCCAGAGTGTCGGAGATGTGCTGGGGAGTGTCAGAGGTGTGTCTGGGAGAGTCGGACGTGTGCCGGGTGTCAGAATTGGCACCAGGGATGTCAGTGGGTGGCAAGGTGTCAGAGTGTGCAGGGTGTCAGCGGTGTACTGGGGTGTCAGGGTGTGACTGGGGATGTCAGGGTGTGCCAGAGTGTCAGTGGATGCCTGGGAGGACTCAAGGGTGTGCCTGGAAGTATCGGAGGTGTGCCTCTGGGAATATCGGAGTGTGCCTGGGGTGTGAGAAGTGTGCCTGGGGTGTCGGAGGTGTGCCTGGGGATCGGAGGTGTGCCTGAGTGTCAGGGTGTGCCTGGGGTGTCAGCGGTGTGCCTGGGCAGTGTTGGGGTGTATCAGGGAGTGACAGTGGAGTGCTGGGGTGTCAGAGGTGTGCCTGGGAGTGTCAGACGTGAACCTGGGGTGTGGAGGTGTGCAAGTGTCAGGGTGTGCTTGGGTGTCAGGTGTGCAGAGTGTCAGGAGGTGTGCCTGGCGGTGTCAGCAGGTGTGGCAGTGTCAGAGGTGTGCCTGGATGTCTGGGTGTGCCGAGTGTCAGGTGTCTGGGTATCAGGAGTGTGCATGAGTGTCAGAGGTGTGCCTGGGGTGTCAGGTGTGACTGGGATGTCAGAGGTGTGCCTGGAGTGTCAGAGGTGTGCTTGGGTGTCAGGAGTGTGCCTGCGAGGTGGGAAGTGTGCCTGGGAGTGTCTGGGGTGTGCCTGGGTGTCTGGGGTGTGCCTGGGGTGTCTGAGGTGTGCAGAGTGTCAAGGGGTGTGCTTGGGGTGTCAGGGTGTGCCTGGGGTGTCAGCGGTGTGCGAGTGTTGGAGGTGTATCTGGGGACAGAGTACCTAGGTGTCAGAGGTGTATCTGGGGAGTGTTGGATGTGTGCACCGGAGTGTCAGAGGTGTGCCTGGGGTGTCAGGGGTGTGCCTGGGGTGTCAGGGTGTATCTGGGAGTGTCAGGGTGTATCTGGGAGTGTTGGACGTGCAGGTATGGGGGTGTGCCAGGGAGTGTCAGTGGAGTACCTGGGAGTCTCAAAGGTGTGCCTGGGAGTATCAGGTGTACATGGGAATATCGGAGTGTGCCTGGGAGTGTGAGACGTGTGCCTGGGAGTGTCAGGTGTGCCAGGGTCGGAGGTGTGCCGAGTGTTGAGGTGTATGAGGTGACAGAGACCCAAGGTGTCAGAGGTGTGCCTGGAGTGTCAGGGGTGGACACCGGGATGTGGAGGTGGCGGAGTGTCAGGGTGTGCCTGGGCGTGTCGGAGGTGTGCATGGGTGTCAGAGGTGTGCCTGACAGTGTGGCGGTGTGCCTGGGGTGTCAGGTGTGGGGATGTCTGGGGTGTGCCTGGGGGTGTCAGAGTGTGCCTGGGAGTATCAGAGTGTGCCTGGGGAGTGTCAGAGGTGTGCCTGGGGTGTCAGGGGTGGCACTGGGGAGTGTCGGAGGTGTGACTGGGAATGTCAGAGGGTACCAGGGTGTCAGTGGAGTGCCTGGAGTCTCAAGGTGTGCAAGTTATCGGAGGTGTATCTGGGGATATCAGAGTGCAGGATATCGGAGGTGTGCCTGGGGTGTCAAGTGTGCCTTGGGAGTGTCGGAGGTGTGCGAGTGTCACAGGTGCCTGGGATTGTGAGGAGGTGTGCCTGACAGTGTCAGAGGTGTGCCTGAGAGTGTCAGAGATGGCGCAAAGTGTCAGAGGTATATCTGGGAGTATCGGACGTGCACCTGCAGTGTCAAAGGTGTGCCAGGGAATGACAGCAGTGCTTGGGAGTGTCAGAGGTGTACCTGGGGTGTCAGAGGTGTGCCTTGGGTGTCAGAGGTCTGCCTGGGAGTGTCAGAGGTGTGCCTGGCAGTGTGGCGGTGTGCCTGGGGTGTCGGGGTGTGCCTGGGGGTGCCAGAGGTGTGCTTGGGGTGTCAGAGGTGTGCCTGGCAGTGTCACCGGTGTGCCTGGAGTGTCTGGGGGTGTGCCTGGGGTGTCAGGGGTGTGCAAGTGTCAGAGGTGCACTTGGTGTCAGGAGTTCCTTGGAGGTGTCTGAGGTGTGCCTGGGGTGTGTGGGGTGCCTGGCAGTGTCTGAGGTGTACTGGCAGTATCTGAGGTGTTTTGGCAGTGTCAGGGGTGTGCCTGAGTGTTAAAGGTGTATCGGGGTGACAGAGGTACCTAGGGAGTGTCAGGTGTGCCTGGAGTGTGAAGTGTGCCTGGGGTGTCTGGGGTGTGCCTGGGGAATGTCAGAGGTGTGGCTGGGTGTGTCAGGGGTATGCCAGGGGGTGTCAGTGGAACGAGTGTCAGAGGTGTGCCTGGGTGTGTCAGAGGTGTGCCTGGGGTGTCAGAGGTGTATCTGGGAGTGTCGGACGTGTGCCTGGGAGTGTCAGAGGTGTGCCAGGGAATGTCAGTGGTACCTGGGGTGTCAGAGGTGTGCCTGGGGAGTGTCAGAGGTGTGCCTGGGACTGTCAGGAGATCAGGGAGTGAAGGTGTGCCTGGGAGTGTCAGAGGTGCAGGGAGTGTCTGAAGTGTGCCCGGGGTGTCAGAGGTGTGCAGGTGTCAGAGGAATACCTAGGGGTGTCAGAGGTGTGCCTGGGGTGTCAGAGATGTCCCTGGGGTTTCGGAGGTTTACCTGTGAGTGTCAGGTTGTGCCTGGGAGTGTTGGGGTGTGCCTGGGAGTGTCAGAGATGTGCCTGGGAGTGTCAAGGTGTGCCTGCGAGTGTGAGGGAGTGTGCCTGGGGAGTGTCTGGGGTGTGCCTGGCAGTGTCTGGGGTGTGCCTGGAGTGTCTGAGGTGTGCCTGGAGTGTCAGAGTGTGCCTGGAGTGTTGGACGTGTGCCTGGGTGTCAGAGGTGTGCCAGGGAATGCCAGTGGAGTAAATGGGAGTGTCAGAGTTGTGCCTGGGTGTCAGGGGTGTGCGAGTGTCAGGGTGTGCCTGGGAGCATCGGATGTGTGCCTGGGAGTGTCAGAGGTGTGTCTGGGGAGTGTTGGACGTGTGCCAAGTGTCAGAGGTGTACCAGGGAATGTCAGTGGAGTACCTGGGAGTGTCAGAGAGGTGTGCCTGGGAGTGTCCAGAGTGTGCCTGGAGTGTCAGGGTGTGCCTAGGAGTGTCAGAGTGTGCCTAGGGTGTCAGAGGTGTGCCTGGGGTGTCAGGTGTGCCTGCAGTGTGAGAGGTGTGCCTGGGGTGTCTGGGGTGTGCCTGGGAGTGTCTGGGGTGTGCCTGGGGTGTCTGGGGTGTGCCAGGGAGTGTAAGGTGTGTGCCAGGGAGTGTCAGAGGTGTGCCTGGGGTGTCAGCGGTGTGCCTGGGAGTGTTGGGGTGTATCAGGGGTGACAGAGGTGCCTGGGGTGACAGGGGTGTGCCTGGGGTGTCGGTGGTGTGCATAGAGTGTCAGGTGTGCCTGGCAGTGTCGGCGGTGTGCCAGATTGTCAGAGGTGTGCCTGGGGATGTCTGGGGTGTGCCAGTGTCAGGTGTGCCTGGGGAGTATCAGGAGTGTACTGGGTGTCAGAGGTGTGCCTGGGAGTGTCAGGGGTGTGACTAGGGAGTGTCGGAGGTGTAACTGGGAATGTCAGAGGGGTACCAGGGGAGTGTCAGTAGGTGCCTGGGAGTCTCAAGGTGTGCCACCGGAATTATCGGAGGTGTACCTGGGAATATCAGTGTACCTGGGAATATCGGAGGTGTACCTGGGAGTGTCAGAGGTGTGCCTGGGAGTGTCAGAGGTGCACTTCAGGTGTCAGAGGTGCACGTTGGGTGTATCTGAGATGTGCCTGAGGGGTGTGTGGGGTGCCTGGCAGTGTCTGAGGTGTGCCTGGCAGTGTCTGGTGTGTTTGGCAGTGTCAGCAGTGTGGGGTGTGTAGAGGTGTATCAGGGGTGACAGAGGTACCTGGGGTGTCAGAGGTGTGCCTGGGGTGTGAGAGTCTGCCTGGGGTGTCTGGGGTGTGCCTGGGGATGTCAGGTGTGGCTGGGGTGTCAGGGGTGTGCCAGGGGTGTCAGTGGGTGCCTGGGGTGTCAGGGTGTATCTGGGGTGTCGGACGTGGCCTGGGGAGTGTCAGAGGTGTGCCAGGGAATGTCAGTGGAGTGCCTGGAGGTGTCAGAGGTGCACCTGGGGTGTCAGAGGTGTACCTGGGACTGTCAAGAGATCCAGGGAGTGAGGGGTGTACCTGGGAGTGTCAGAGATGTACCAGGGAGTGTCTCCAGGTGTGCCAGTGTCAGAGGTGTACCAGGGAGTGTCAGAGGAATACCTGGGTGTCAGAGGTGTGCCTGGGACCGTCACAGGTGTACACTAGGAGTATCAGGAGGTTTACCTGCGAGTGTCGGAATGTACCTGGGAGTGTTAGAGGTGTGCCTGGGTGTCAGAGATGTACCTGGGGTGTCAAGGTGTGCCTGCAAGGTGTGAGAGTGTGCCTGGGAGTGTCTGGGTTGTCCCTGGGAGTGTCTGGGGTGTGCAAGTGTCTGGGTGTACCTGGGGTGTCAGGGTGTGCCTGGGGTGTCGGACGATTACCTGGGGAGTATCAGAGGTGTACCTGGGAATCGGATGTGTACCTGGGAGTGTCAGAGGTGTGCCTGGGGAATGTCAGAGGTGTGCCTGGGGTGTCAGAGATGTGCCTGGGAGTGTCAGAGGTGTATCTGGGAGTGTTGGACGTGCCTGGAGTGTCAGAGGTGTACCAGGGATATCAGTGGAGTAAATAGTCAGAGGTGTGCCTGGGGAGTGTCAGAGGTGTGCAAGAGTGTCAGAGTGTGCCTGGGAGTGTCAGGTGTGCACCAGGTCAGGAGGTGTGCCTGGCTGTGTGGGGTGTGCCTGGAGTGTCAAGGTGTGCCTGGGGTGTCAGGGTGTGCCTGGGAGTGTCGAGGTGTATCTGGGAGTGTCAGGGTGTGTCTGGGAGTGTTGGACGTGTGCCTGGGGTGTCTGGGGTGTACCTGGGGAGTGTCTGGGGTGTGCCTGGAGTGCTTGGTGTGCCTGGGGTGTCAAGGTGTGCCTGGGGTGTCAGAGGTGTGCCTGGGAGTGTCGGCAGTGTGCCTGGGGAGTGTTAGGGGTGTATCAGGGGTGACAGAGAGTACCTAGGAGTGACAGAGGTGTGCGAGTGTCAAGGTGTACCTGGGTATCGGAGGCCTATGGGTGTCAGGGTGTACCAAGTGTCAGGTGTTGAGGTGTCAGAGGTGTGGCAGGATGTCAGAGTGTGCCTGGGAGTGTCAGGGGTGTGCCTTGGAGTGTCAGAGGTATGCCTGGGAATGTCAGAGGTGTACCTGGGAGTGTCAGAGGTGCACCTGGGAGTGTGAAGTGTGCCTGGGGTGTCGAGGTGTACCGGAGTCAGGTGTGCCTGGGAGTGTCAGAGGTGTGCCCAGGAGTGTCAGGTGTACCTGGAGTGTCAGAGGTGTGCCTGGAGTGTCAGGGTGTGCCTGAGTGTCAGAGGTGTGCCTGGGAGTGTCGGAGGTGCCTGGAAGGAGTGTGCCTGGGGAGTGTGTCAGGTGTGCCTGGGGTCGGAGGGTGTGCCTGGCTGTGTGAGGTGTGTACCTGGTGTGTGGTGTGCCAAGTGTCAGAGGTGTCCTGGGGTGTCAGTGTGTCTGGGAGTGTCAGGGTGTGATCTGGGGTGTTGGACGTGTGCCTGGGGTGTCAGGGGTGCCTTGGAGTGTCAGAGGTGAACCTGGGGTATCGGGTGTACCTGGGGAGTGTCAGAGGTGTGCCTGGGAGTGTCTGGGTGTGCCTGAGTGTCCCAGGGTGTGTCTGGGGAGTGTCCAGTGTATCTGGGAGTGTTGGACGTGTGCCTGGGGTGTCAGAGGGTGTACCAGGAATGCCAGTGGGTAAATGGAAGTGTCAGAGTTGTGCCTGGAATGTCAGGTGTGCCTGGGAGTGTCAGAGGTGTGCCTGGGGAGTATCAGATGTGTGCACCAGAGTGTCAGAGTGTACACAGAATGTCAGAGGTGCAAGTGTCAGGGATGTACCTGGGAGTGTCAGGTGTATCTGGGGTGTTGGACGTGTGCCTGGGAGTGTCAGGGGTGTGCCAGGGAATGTCGGTGGAGTGCCTGGGAGTGTCAGAGGTGTACTTAGTGTCAGAGGTGTGCCTGGGGAGTGTCAGAGGTGTGCCTGGGGAGTGTCAGGGGTGCCTTGGAGTGTCAGTGTGCCTGGGAGAGTCAGAGGTGTGCCTGGGGTGTCGGAGGTGTGCCTGGGGTGTGAGAAGTGTGCCTGGAGTGTCGGATGTGTGCCTGGGAGTCAGGTGTGCCTGGCAGTGTGAGAGGTGTGCCTGGAGAGTCAGCGGTGTTCCTGGGAATTATTAGAGGTGTATCATGGAATGACAGGAGAGTGCCTAGGAGTGTCAGGAGTGCAAGGTGTCAGAGGTGAACCTGGGGATATCGAGGTGTACCAAGTGTCAGAGGTGTGCCTGGGGTGTCAGAGGTGTGCCTGGGAGTGTCCGAGGTGTATCCTGGAGTGTCAGAGGTGTATGTGGGGTGGACGTGTGTGCCTGGGAGTGTCAGAGGTGTCCAGGAATGCCAGTGAGGTAAATGGGTGTCAGAGTGTGCCTGGGATTGTGAGGTGTGCCTGGGAGTGTGAAGTGTGCCTGGGGTGTCTGGGGTGCCTGGGGTGTCTGGGAGTGTGCCTGGGGTGTCAGGGGTGTGCAGAGTGTCAAGGTGTACCTGGGAGTGTCAGAGTGTGCCGAGTGTCAGCGGTGATCAGGGAAGTGTTAGAGGTGTATCAGGGATTGACAGAGGTGCACAGAGTGTCAGTGTACCTCGAGTGTCAGAGTGTGCCTTGAAGTATCGGAGGTGTACCTGGGGTGTCAGAGGTGTGCCTGGAGTGTCAGAGGTGTGCCTGGGAGTGTTTGAGATGTCCTGGGAGTGTCAGAGGTGTATCTGGGAGTGTTGGACGTGTGCCTGTGGCAGTGTCAGAGGTGTCCTAAGTGTCAGAGGTGTGCCTGGGGTGTCAAAGTGTGCCTGGAGTGTCAGAGGTGTGCCTGGGGAGTGTCAGGTGTGCAAGTGTCAGGGTGTGCTTCAGGTGTCAGAGGTGTGCCTGGGAGTGGGGTGTACCTTGGAGTGTCAGAGGTGTGCCTGGGAGTGTCAGTGTGCCTGTGGTGTGAGAGTGTGCCTGGGAGGTCAGGTGTGCCTGGGGTCAGGAGGTGTGCATGGCAGTGTGAGGTGTGGAGTGTCAGCGGTGTTCTGGGGTGGGGTGTGTCTGGGGTGGTCAGGGAGTGCCTAGAGTGTCAGAGGTTGCACCTTGGGTGTCAGAGGTGAACCTGGGAGTATCGAGGTGTACCTTGGGTGTCAGAGGTGTGCCTGGGGAGTGTCAGAGGTGTGCCTGGTAGTGTCCGAGGGTGTATCTGGGGTGTCAGAGTGTGTATCTGGGAGTGTTGAACGTGTGCCTGGGAGTGTCAGGGTGTGCCAGGGAATGCCAGTGGTGTAAATGGGTGTGTCAGAGGTGTGCCTGGGGTGTCAGAGGTGTGCCTGGAGTGTCAGAGGTGTACCTGGGGTGTGAGATGTGTACCTGGGGAGTGTCTGGGGTGTGCCTGGGGTGTCTGGGGTGTGTCTGGGGGTGTCCAGGTGTATCGAGTGTTGGACGTGTACCGGGTGTCCAGAGGTGTCCAGGAGATGCCAGTGGGAGTAAATAGGTGTCAGGTTGTGCTTGGGGAGTGTGAGGTGTGCCTGGGGTGTCAGAGGTGTGCCTGGGGTATCGGATGTGTGCCTGGGTGTCAGAGGTGTGCCTGGGGAATGTCAGAGGTGTGCATGGGAGTGTCAGAGATATGCCTGGGAGTGTCAGAGGTGTATCTGGGAGTGTTGGACGTGTGCCTGGGAGTGTCAGGGGTGTGCCAGGGAATGTCAGTGGAGTACCTGGGAGTGTCAGAGGTGTGCCTGGAAGTGTCAGAGGTGTACCTGGGAGTGTCAGGGTGGCCTTGCCAGGGTGCTCAGAGGTGTGCCTGGGGAGTGTCAGAGGTGGCCTGCAGGTGTCAGAGGTGTACCTGGGAGTGTCAGGTGTGCCTGCGAGTGTCAAGTGTGCCTGGGGTGTGGGTGTTCCCAAGGTGTGCAGGGGTGTGCCTGGGGTGTCTGAGGTGTGTGCAGGGGTGTCAAGGTGTGCCTGGGGTGTCAGGAGGTGTGCCTGGGGTGTCAGCGGTGTGCCTGGGGTGTTGGAGTGTATCAGGGTGACAGGAGGTACCTGGGGTGACAGAGGTGTACCGGAGTGTCAGGGTGTGCACCTGGGGTATCAGAGGTGTACCTGGGGTGTCAGAGGTGTACCTGGGAGTGTCAGAGGTGTACCTGGGGTGTCAGAATGTATCGGGAGTGTCAGAGGTGTATCTGGGAGTGTTGGACGTGTGCTTGGGGTGTCAGAGGTGTGCCAAGAATGTCAGTGGGTACCTGGGAGTGTCAGAGGTGTACCTGGGGTGTCAGGGGTGTGCCTGGGAGTGTCAGAGTGTACTTGGGTGTCAGGGTGTACTGAGGTGTCAGTGCACCTTGGGTGTCAGAGGTGTACCTGGGATTGTCAGAGGTGTGCCTGGGTGTGTCAGTGTGCCTGGGGAGTCAGGAGGTGTACTGGGGTGTCAGAGGTGTGCTTGGAGTGTCAAGGTGTGCCTGGGGTGTCAGGGGTGTGCAGGTGTCAGAGGTGTGCCTGGGGAGTGTCAGTGTGCCTGGGGAGTGTCGGAGGTGTGCCTGGGGTGTGAGAGTATGCCTGGGGAGTGTCGGAGGTGTGCCTGGAAGTCAGGAGGTGTGCCTGGCGGTGTGCAGGGTGTGCCTGGGGTGTCAGCAGTGTTCTTGGAGTATTAAGGTGTCAAGGGAATGACAGAGGGTGCCTAGGGGTGTCAGAGGTTGCAGTGGGTGTCAGAGGTGAACCTGGGAGTCGGAGGTGTGCCTGGGAGTGTCAGAGGTGTACCTGGGGTGTCAGAGGTGTGCCTAGGAGTGTCAGGGTGTATCTGGGGTGTCAGGGTGTGTGGGGTGTTGGACATGTGACCAGAGTGTCAGAGGTGTGCAGGATGCCAGTGGAGTGAAATGGGTGTGTCAGAGGTGTGCCTGGGGAGTGTCAGAGGTGTGCCGCAGGGTGTGGGAAGGTGCCTGGGGTGTCCAGGTGTGCGGGTGTCTGGGGTGTGCCTGGAGTGTCTGGGGTGTGCCAGGGGTGTCAGGGTGTGCCTGGGGTGTCAGAGGGTGTGCCTGGGGTTTGTCAGCGGTGTGCCTGGGGTGTTAGAGGTGTATCAGGATTGACAGAGAAGTGCTAGGAGTGTCAGAGGTGTGCCTGCGAACGTTTGAGATGTACATGGGAGTGTCAGAGGGTGTATCTGGGAGTGTCAGGGGTGTTTCTGGGGTGTCAGGGGGTGTATCTGGGAGTGTTGGACGTGTGCCTGGGAGTGTCAGAGGTGTGCAGGAATGCAGTGGAGTAAATGGGTGTGTCAGCAGTGTACCTGGGGAGTGTCAGAGGTGTGCACCAAGTGTCAGAGGTGTGCCAGGGGTGTGAGGTGTACCTGGGGAGTGTCTGGGGTGTGCCTGGGAGTGTCTGGGGGCAGCACAGAGGTGTCACAGGGGTGTGCCTGGGGGTGTCAGAGATGTACCTGAGGTGTCAGGGGTGTGTCTGCGGGTGTTGGACGTGTCCTGGCAGTGTCAGAGGTGTGCCAGAGTGTCGGAGATGTGCCTGGGAGTGTCAGAGGTGTGTCTGGGAGTCGGACGTGTACTGGGAGTGTCAGAAGTGTGCAGGGAGATGTCAGTGGAGTACTTGGGGAGTGTCAGGGTGTACCTGGGGTGTCAGTGGTGTAACAGAGAGTGTTGGAGGTGTGACTGAGATGTCAGAGGTGTGCCAGGGATGTCAGTGGGTGCCACCAGGAGTCTCAAGGTGTGCCTGGGGTATCAGGTGTGCCTGGGGAATATCAGGTGTGCCTGGGGTGTGAGAGTGTGCAAGTGTCAGGTGTGCCTGGGGTCGGAGGTGTGCCTGGCAGTGTCAGTGTGCCTGGGAGTGTCAGCGGTGTTCTGAGTGTTAGAGGTGTATCAGGGGGTGACAGTGGAGTACCTAGGAGTGTCAGAGGTGTGCCTGGGAGTGTCAGACGTGAACCTGGGAGTATTGGGTGTACCTGGGGAGTGTCAGAGGTGTGCCTTGGAGTGTCGGAGGTGTACATGGGTGTCAGAGTGTACCTGGCAGTGTCAGCGGTGTACCTGGGTGTCAGAGGTGTGCCTGGGAATGTCTAAGAGTGTACCTGGGGTGTCAGAGTGTACAGAATTATCAGAGTGTACCTGGGAGTGTCAGAGGTGTGCCTGGGGTGTCAGGGGGTGTGAACTGGGAGTGTCGGAGGTGTGACTGGGGAATGTCAGAGAGTGCCAGGGAATGTCAGTAGAGTACCAGGAGTCTCAAAGTGTACCTGGGAGTATCGGAGGTGTGCCTGGGAATATCGGAGGTGTGCCTGGGAATATCGGAGGTGTGCCGGGAGTGTCAGAGGTGTGCCTGGGGGTGTCAGGGAGCACTTCCAGGTGTCAGAGGTGCCTTGGAGTATCTGAGGTGTGCCTGGGGTGTGTGGTGCCTGGCGGTGTCTGAGGTGTGCCTGGCAGTGTCTGGTGTGTGTGTCAGCGGTGTGCCTGGGGAGTGTTGGGGTGTATCAGAGTGACAAGGATTGCCTAGGGTGTCAGAGGTGTGCCTGGGGTGTGAGATCTGCAGGTGATGCAGGGTGTGCAGAATGTCAGAGGTGTGGCTGGGGTGTCAGGGTGTGCCAGGGTGTCAGTAGGTGCAGAGTGTCAGGAGGTGTGTCTAAGGTTGTCGGGCGTGTGCCTGGGGAGTGTCGAGATGTGCCAGGGAATGTCAGTGGAGTGCCTGGAGTGTTGGGAGTGCCTGGAGTGTCCAGGGTGTGCCTGGGACATCAGGGGAGATCCAGGGAGTGAAGGGTGTGCACAGGATGTCAGAGATGTACCAGGGTGTCTGAGGTGTGCAGAGTGTCAGAGGTGTGCCAGGGGAGTGTCAGAGGAATGCCTGGGGTGTCAGAGGTGTGCCGGAGTGTAAGGTGTACCTGGAGTATCAGAGGTTTACCTGCGAGTGTCAGAGTTGTACCTAGGTGTTAGAGGTGGCATGAGTGTCAGAGTCTTTAAGGGTGTCAAGGTGTGCCTGTGAGTGTGAGGTGTGCCGAGTGTCTGGGGTGTGCCACTGGGAGTGTCTGGGTGTGCCTGGGGTGTCTAGGTGTGCAAGTCTCAAGGTGTGCCCGGGGTGTCAGGACGTGTGCCTGGGGTATCAGAGGTGTGCCTGGGATTATCGGATGTGTGCCTGGGGAGTGTCAGAGGTGTGCCTGGGAATGTCACAGAATGTGCCTGGGAGTGTCAGAGATGTGCCTGGAGTGTCAGAGGTGTATCTGGGGAGTGTTGGACGTGTGCCTTACCTGGGGTGTCAGAGGTGTACCAGGAATATCAGTGGAGTACCTGGGAGTGTCAGAGGTGTGCCTGGGGTGTCAGAGGTGTGCCTGGGGTTTCAGAGGTGTGCCTGGGGTGTCAGAGGTGTGCCTGGGGTGTCAGGTGAGACCTGCAGTGTGTGAGAAGTGTGCCTGGAGTGTCTGGGGTGCCGGGGTGTCTGGGGTGTGCTCAGATGGCTTGGGGTGTGCCTGGGGTGTCAAGGTTGTGCAGAGGTGTCAGAGGTGTGCCTGGGTGTGTCGGCGGTGTGCCTGGGGTGTTGGAGGTGTATCAGGGGAGTGACAGGAGGTACCCTGGGGTGACACAGGTGTGCCTGGGAGTGTCAGAGGTGTGCCTGGGGTATCGGAGGTGTACCTGGGAGTGTCAGAGGTGTGACTGCCAGGAGTGTCAGAGGTGTGCAGGGTGTCAGAGATGTCTGGGAGTGTCAGGGTGTATCTGGGGTGTTGTGGATGTGTGCAGGTGTCAGAGGTGTGCCAAGGAATGTCAGTGGGTACCTGGTGTCAGAGTGTGCCTGGGAGTGTCAGAGGTGTGCCTGGGGAGTGTCAGAGGTGTGCTTGGGGTGTCAGAGGTGTACCTAGGGTGTCAGGGGTGCAGCAGGTGTCAGAGGTGTGCCTGGGGTGTCGGGGTGTGTCTGGGAATTTCAGGGTGTGTGTGGGAGTGTTGGACGTGTGCCTGGGAGTGTCAGAGGTGTGCCAGGGAATGCCAGTGGGTAAATGGGTGTGTCAGGGTGTGCCTGGGAGTGTCAGAGGTGTGCCTGGGTTGTGAAAGTGTGCCTGGGGTGTCTGGGGTGTGCCTGGGGTGTCTGGGGTGTGCCTGGGGGTGTCTGGGGTGTGCCAGGAGTATCAAGGTGTGCCTGGGGAGTGTCAAGGTGTGCCTGAAGTGTCGGCAGTGTACCTGGGGAGTATAAGAGATTGTATCAGGGATTGACAGAGGTGCCTAGGAGTGTCAGAGGTGTGCCTAGGTGTGAGAAATCTGCCTGGGGTGTCTGGGGATGTCAGGTGTGTGGGGAGTGTCAGGGGTGTGCCAGGGGTGTCCGGTGGAGTGCCTGGGGTGTCAGGTGTGTCTGGTGTCAGGCGTGTGCACCAGAGTGTCAAGGTTGTGCCAGGGAATGTCAGTGGGTGCCCAAGTGTCAGAGGTGCACCTGGGGATGTCAGAGGTGTGCCTGGGACTGTCGGGGAGATCCAGGGAGTGAAGAGAAGTGTGCCGCAAGTGTCAGAGAGATGTGCCAGGGGTGTCTGGGGTGTGCCTGGGGAATTGTCAGAATTGTACCAGGGGAGTGTAAGAGAATGCCTAGGAGTGTCAGAGTGTGCCTGGGAGTGTCAAGAGGTGTGCCTAGGAGTATCGGAGGTTTGCAGTGTCAGGTGTACCTAGGTGTCAGAGGTGCCAGGATGTCAGTGGGTGCCTGAGGAGTGTCAGAGTGTGCGGGTGTCAGGTTACCTGAGTGTGTCAGGGTGTGCCTGGGGTGTCAGGGTGTGCCTGGGGATGCCAGAGGTGTGCCTGGGAGTGTCAGAGGTGTGCCTGGAAGTGTCAAGGTGTGCCCTTGGGTGTGAGGTGTGCCTGGGCGTGTCTGGGGTGTGCCTGGGGTGTCTGGGGTGTGCCTGGGGTGTCTGGGTGTGCCTGGGGTGTCAAGGTGTGCAAGGTGTCGGACCGTGTGCCGGAGATATCAAGGAGGTGTGCCTGGTGTATCGGATGTGTGCCTGCGAGTGTCAGGGTGTGCCTGGGATGTCAGAGTGTGCCTGGGGATGTCAGAGATGTGCCGAATTGTAGAGGTATCTGGGGTGTTGGACGTGTGCACCGGGAGTGCCAGAGGTGTCCAGGGAATGTCAGTGGAGTACCGAGTGTCAGAGGTGTGCCAAGTGTCAGGGTGTACCTGGGGGTGTCAGTGTACCTGGGAGTGTCAGGGTGTTTCTGGGAGTGTCAGATGTATCTGAGAGTGTTGGACGTGTGTCCTGGAGTGTCAGAGGTGTACCAGGGAATGCCAGTGGAGTGTAAATGGGTGTGTCAGCAGTGTGCGGAGTGTCAGGGTGTGCCTGGGAGTGTCAGAGGTGTACCTGGGAGTATGACACCAGGAGTGTTTGGGGTGTGCCTGGGGTGTCTGGGGTGTGCCTGGGGTGTCTGGGGTGTGCCTGGGTGTCAGAGATGTACTGGGAGTGTCAGAGGTGTCTGGGAGTGTTGTTGGAGGCGTGTGCCTGGCAGTGTCAGAGGTGTGCCAGGGGTGTCGGAGATGTGCCTGGGAGTGTCAGAGAGTGTATCAGAATCGGACGTGTGCCATGAGTGTCAGAATTGTACCAGGGAATGTCAGTGGAGTGCTTGGGAGTGTCAGAGTGTGCCTGGGGTGTGAGCAGTGTAACAAGTGTCAGGAGGTGTGACTGGGAATGTCAGAGGTGTCCAGGGAGTGTCAGTGGGTGCCTGGGAGTCTCAAGGTGTACCTGGGGTGTCGGAGGTATGCCTGGGAATATCAGTGGTGTGCCTGGGAGTGTGAGGTGTGCCTGGGGTGTCGGAGGTGTACAGCAGGAGTCGGAGGTGTGCCTGGGCAGTGTCAGAGTGTGCCTGGGGAGTGTCGGAGGTGTGCCTGTGAGTGTAGAAGTGTACAAGTGTCAGAGGTGTGACCAGGGGTCGGAGGTGTGCCTGGCAGTGTGGAGGTGTGCCTGGAGTGTCAGCAGTGTTCCTGGAGTGATAGGTGTATCTCAGGGTGGTCAGGAGGTGCCTGGGGTGTCAGGTGCCTTGGGTGTCGAGAGTGAACCTGGGGTCAGGTGTGCAGCAGGTGTCAGAGGTGTGCCTGGGGGTGTCAGGGGGTGTGCCTGGTGGTGTCAGAGGTGTGCCTGGGGTGTCAGAGGTGTGCCAGGGGTGTGAGAGGTGTGCCTGGGTGTCTGGGTGTGCCTGGGGTGTCAGAGGTGTGCCAGGGTGCCAGTGGCGTAAATGGGTGTGTCAGGGTGTGCCTGGGGTGTCAGGGAGGTGTGCCTGCGGGGTGTCAGAGGTGTGCCTGGGGTGAAGTGCTGCTGGGGAGTGTCAGAGACGTGTACCTGGGAGTGTCTGGGGTGTGCCTGGGGTGTCCAGGGTGTTTCTGGGAGTGTCAGAGGTGTATCTGGGAGTGTTGGACGTGTGCCTGGAGTGTCAGAGGTGTGCCAGGGAATGCCAGTGGAGTGAAATGGGTGTGTCAGCGGTGTGCTGGGAGTGTCAGAGGTGTATCTGGGAGTGTTGGACGTGTGCCTGGGAGTGTAAGAGATGACCAGGAATGCCAGTGGAGTAAATGGGAGTGTCAGAGATGTACTTTGGAGTGTCAGAGTGTGCCTGGGAGGCAGAGGTGCACCTGGAGTATCAGAGGTGTGCCTGGAGTGTCAGAGATGTGCCTGGGAGTGTCAGAGGTGTAACAGGAATGTCAGAGGTACATGAGAGTCAGATATGTTCCTGGGGTGTCGAGGTGTATCTGAGTACCAGAGGTGTACCTGGGAGAGCAGGGGAGGTGTAACTGGGAGTGTCAGAGGTGTGCCTGGGAGTGTCAGAGGTGTACCTGGAGTGTCAGAGGTGTACCTGGGAGTGGGAGGTGTACCTGGAGTGTCAGAGGTGTGCCTGGGAGTATCTGAGGTACCTGGGAGTGTCAGAGGGTGTGGGAGTGTCAGAGGTGTGCCTAGAGTGACAGAGGTGTACCTGGGAGTGTCTGAGGTGCCTGGAGTATCGCAGGTGTACTTGGGAGTGTCAGAGGTGTACCTGGCGTCGAGGTGTACCTGGGAGTGTCAGAGGTGTATCTGGGAGTGTCAGAGTGTCCGGAGAGTTGACAGGGTGTCCAGAGGTCAGAGGTAAAACCAGGAATGTCAGTGGAGCAACTGGAGCGTCAGAGGTGTACCCGTTAGTGTGAGATGTGCCTGGAGTGTCTGTACCTGAGAGTTCCATGTGTACCTGGGAGGTCAAGCAAGGTCTGGAGTGTCAGGGGTGTGCCTGGGAGGTCAGCGGTGTGCCTGGGAGTGTTGAGGTGTATCAGGGAGTGACAGAGGAGTGCCTGGTGACAGAGGTACCTGGGAGTGTCAGACGTACCTGTGAGTATCGGAGTGTGTACCTGGAGTGTCAGAGGTGCACCTGGGAGTGTCAGAGGTGTACCTGGGAGGTAGAGATGCATCTGGGAGTTTCAGAGGTGTATCTGGGAGGTTGGACGTGTGCCTGGAGTGTCAGGAGGTACCAAGGAATGTCAGTGGAGTAACCTGGAGTGTCAGAGGTGTACCGGAGTGTCAGAGGTGTACTTGGGAGTGTCAGAGGTGAATTTGGGAGTGTCAGAGGTACCTAGGAGTGTCAGAGGCACCTGAGTGATCAGAGGTGCAACCTGGGAGGTCAGAGGTGTACCTGGGAGGTCGGAGGTGCACCTGGGAGGAGAAGTGTACCTGGGAGTGTCGGAGGTACCTGGGAGTCGAGGTGTACCTGGGAGGCCAGAGGTGTAATTTCGGAGTGTCAGAGGTGTACCTGGGAGTGTCAGGGGTGTACCTGGTGTCAGAGGTGACCTGGGAGGCCAGAGGTGTACCTGGGAGTGTCGGAGGTGTACCTGTGAGGTGAGAAGTTTACCTGGGAGTGTCGGAGGTGTACCTGGGAGTGTCGGAGGTGTACCTGGGAGTCGGAGGTACCTGGCAGTGTGGAGGTGCCTGGAAGGTCAGCGGTGTTCTGGGAGTATTAGAGGTGTATCAGGAGTGGCAGAGGAGTACCGAGTGTCAGGAGTGCACCTTTGAGTGTCAGAGGTGAACCTGGGAGTATCGGAGGTGTACCCTGGAGGTCAGAGGTACCTGGAGTGTCAGAGGTACCTGGTAGTGTCCGAGGTGTATCTGGGAGTGTCAGAGGTATCTCGGGAGTGTTGGACGTACCCTGGAGCGTCAGAGGTGTACCAGGGAATGCCAGTGGAGCAAATGGGTGTGTCAGAGGGTACCTGGGAGGTCAGAGGTGTACCTGGAGGCCAGAGGTGTACCTGGAGTGTGAGAAGTGTACCTGGAGTGTCTCGGTGTACCTGGGAGTGTCTGTGTACCTGGGAGTGTCTGAGGTGTACCAGGAGTGTCAAAGGTGTACCTGGGAGGCCAGAGGTGTACCTGAGTGTCAGCGGTACCTGGAGTGTTAGAGGTGAATCAGGGAGTGACAGAGGAGTACCTAGGGAGTCAGAGGTGTACCTGGAGTGTCAGAGGTGTACCTGGGAGCATCGGAGGTGTACCTGGAGTGTCAGGAGGTGTACCTGGGAGTGTCAGAGGTGTACCTGGGAGTGTCGAGATGTACCTGGGAGTATCAGAGGTGTATCTGGGAGTGTTGCACGTGTACCTGGCAGTGTCAGAGGTGTACCAGGGAGTGTCAGAATGTGCCTGGGAGTGTCAGAGGTGTATCTGGGAGGTCGGACGTGTACCTGGGAGTGAGAGGTGTACCAGGAATGCAGTGGAGTACTGGGAGTGCTCAGGGTACCTGAGGGTGTCAGCGGTGTAACTGGGAGTGTCGAGGTGTAACTGGGAATGTCAGAGGTACCAGGGAGAGTGTCAGTGGAGTACCTGGAGTCTCAAAGGTGTACCTTGAGTATCGGAGGTACCTGGGAATATCGGAGGTGCACCTGGGAGTGTGAGAAGTTTACCTGGGAGTGTCGGAGGTGTACCTGGAGTCGGAGGTGCACATGGCAGTGTCAGAGGTGTACCTGGAGGCCATGGTACCTGGGAGTGTTAGAGGTGTATCAGGGAGTGACAGAGGAGTACCTAGGAGTGTCAGAGGTGTACCTGGGAGCACTGTGAAGTGTACCTGGGAGTGTCAGAGGTGTACCTGGGAGTGCTCAGGTGTAACTGGGAGTGTCGGAGGTGTAACTGGAATGTCAGGAATACCAGGAGGCCGGAGTACCTGGGAGTCTCAAAGGTACCTGGGAGATCGGAGGTGAACTTTGGAATATCAGAGGTGTACATGGGAATATCGGAGGTGTACCTGGGAGGGTCAGAGGTGTGCCTGGGAGTGTCGGAGGTGTACCTGGGAGTGTCACAGGAGTACCGGGAGTGTCAGAGATGTACCTGGGAGGTCAGAGGTGTATCTGGGAGTGTCTGACGCACCTGGGAGTGTCAGAGGTGTACCAGGAATGACAGTGAGTACTTGGGAGTGTCAGAGGTACCTGGAGTGCCGAGGTTCCGCGGAGGTCAGAGGTCTACCTGGAGTGTCGAGGTGTACCTGGCAGTGTTAGCGGTGTACCTGGAGTGTCTGAGGAGTACCTGGGGTGCTGCGGAGGTGTACTTGGGAGTTGGGAGGTGCACCTGGCAGTGTCTGAGGTGTACCGGCAGTGTCTGAGGTATTTGGCAGTGTCAGCGGTGTAACTGGAGTTAGAGGTGTACCTGGGAGTGTCGGAGGTGCAACCCAGAGTGTGAGAAGTGCACCTGGGAGGTCGAGGTGTACCTGGAGTCGGAGGTGTACCTGGCAGTGGAGAGGGGTACCCTGGAGTGCCAGCGGTGTTTCTGGAGTATTAGAGGTGTATCAGGAGTGACAGAGGAGTACCTAGAGTGTCAGAGGTGCACCTTGCAGTGTCAAAGGTGAACCTGGGAGTATCAGAGGTGTACCTGGGAGTGTCAGAGGTACCTGGAGGTCAGAGGTGTACCTGGGAGTGTCCGAGGTGTATCTGGGAGTGTCAGAGGTGTATCTGGGAGTGTTGGACGTGTACCTGGGAGTGTCAGAGGTGTACCAGGAATGCCAGTGGAGTAAATGGTGTGTCAGAGGGTACCTGGGAGGGCAGAGGTGTACCTGGGAGTGTCAGGTGTACCTGGGAGGTGAGAAGTGTACCTGGGAGTGTCTGGGGTGCCTGGGAGGTCCTGTACCTGATTGTCTGAGGTGCACCAGGAGTGTCAATGTACCTGGGAGGTCAGAGGTGTACCTGGGAGGTCAGCGGTGTCCCTGGAGGTTAGAGGTGCATCAGGAGTGACAGAGGAGTACCTAGGAGTGTCAGAGGTGTACCTGGGAGGCAGAGGTGTACCTGGAGTATCGGAGGTGTACCTGGGAGTGTCAGAGGTACCTGGAGTGTCAGAGGTGTACCTGGGTGTCAGATGTACCTGGGAGTGTCAGAGGTGTATCTGGGAGTGTCGGACGTGTACCTGGGAGTGTGAGAGGTGTACCAGGAAAGTCAGTGAGTACTTGGGAGTGACAGAAGTGTACCTAAGGGTGTCAGCGGTGTAACTGTGAGTGTCGGAGGGTAACTGGGAATGTCAGAGGTGTACCAGGAGTGTCAGTGAGTACCTGGGAGTCTCTAAGGTGTACCTGGAGTATCGGAGGTGCACCTGGGAGTCGGAGGTGTACCTGGCAGTGTCAGATGTGTACCTGAGGTCAGCGGTGTACCTGGGAGTGTTAGAGGTGTATCAGGAGTGACAGGAGTACCTAGAGTGTCAGAGGTGAACCTGGGAGTATTGGAGGTGTACTTGAGAGTGCCGAGGTGTTCCTGGGAGTGTCGAGGTGTGCATGGAGTGTCAGAGGTGCACTGGCAGTGTCAGCGGTCCTGGAGTGTCATAGGTGCCTGGAATGGCTGAGGTACCTGGGAGCGTCAGTGGTACCTGGGAGTATCAAAAGTGTACCTGAAGTGTCAGAGGTGTACCTGGGAGTGTCAGGTGTAACTGGTGTCGGAGGTGTAACTGGGAATGTCAGAGGAATACCAGGGAGTGTCAGTGGAGTACCTGGGAGTCTCAGTGTACCTGAATATCGGAGGTGTACCTGGGAATATCGGAGGTGTACCTGAATATCGGAGGTGTACCTGGGAGTGTCAGAGGTGTACCTGGGAGTGTCAGAGGTGTGCCTGAGTGTCGGAGGTGTACCTGGGAGTGTCACAGGAGTACCTGGGATTGTGAGAGGTGTACCTGGCAGTGTCAGAGGTGTACCTGGAGGCTTCAGAATCTGGGAGGTGAGAGGTGTATCTGAGTGTCGGACGTGCACCTGGGAGTGTCAGAGGTGTACCAGGGAATGACAGTGGAGCACTTGGAGTGTAAGAGGTACCTGGGAGTGCCGATGTGTACCTTGAGTGTCAGAGGTCTACCTGGGAGTGTCAGAGGTGCACCTTGCAGTGTCATAGGTGAACCTGGGAGCATCAGGTACCTGGGAGTGTCGAGAGGTACCTGGAGTGCTCAGAGGTGTACCTGGGAGTGTCCGGTGTATCTGGGAGTGTCAGAGGTATCTGGGAGTGTTGGACGGTACCTGGAGTGTCAGATGTACCAGGAATGCCAGTGGAGCAAATGGTGTGTCAGGAGGGTACCTGGAGTGGCAGAGGTACCTGGGAGTGTCAGAGGTGTACCTGGGAGGTGAGAAGCACCTGGAGTGTCTGGGGTGTACCTGGAGGTCTACCTGGGATTGTCTGAGAAAATTGCGGAGTGTCAAATGTGTACCTGAGTGTCAGAGGTGTACCTGGCGTCAGCGGTGTACCTGGGAGTGTTAGAGGTGTATCAGGGAGTGACAGAGGAGTACCTAGGAGTGTCAGAGGTGTACCTGGGAGTGTCAGAGGTGTACCTGGGAGTATCGGAGGTGTACCTGGGAGGTCAGAGGTGTACCTGGGAGTGTCCATGGTGTACCTGGGAGTGTCAGATAAAGAACCTGGGAGTGTCAGAGGTGTATCTGGGAGTGTCGGACGTGTACCTGGGAGTGTCAGAGGTGTACCAGGGAATATCAGTGGAGCAACTTGGGAGTGTCAGAAGTGTACCTGAGGGTGTCAGCGGTGTAACTGTGAGTGTCGGAGGTGTAACTGGGAATGTCAGAGGTGACCTGGGAGGTCATGGTGTGACCTGGAGTGTTAGAGGTGCATCAGGGAGGACAGAGGAGTACCTAGGAGTGTCAGAGGTGTACCTGGGAGTGTCAGAGGTGTACCTGGGAGTATCGGAGGTGTACCTGGGAGTGTCAGAGGTGTACCTGGGAGGTCAGAGGTGACCTGGGAGGTCAGATGTACCTGGGAGGTCAGGTGTATCTGGGAGTGTTGGACGGTACCTGGAGTGTCAGAGGTGTACCAGGGAGTGTCAGAGATGTGCCTGGGAGTATCAGAGCTGTATCTGGGAGTGTCGGACGTGCACCTGGGAGGTCAGAGGTGTACCAGGGAATGTCAGTGGAGTACGGGAGGCAGAAGGGTACCGAGGGTGTCAGCGGTGTAACCTGGAGTGTCGGAGGTGTAACTGGGAATGTCAGAGGTGTACCAGGGAGGTCAGTGGAGTACCTGGGAGCCCTAAGGTGTACCTGGGAGTATCGGAGGTGTACCTGGGAGTCGAGGTGTACCTGGCAATGTCAGATGTGTACCTGGGAGGCTCAGCGGTACCTGGGAGTGTTAGAGGTGTATCAGGAATGACAGAGGAGTACCTAGGAGTGTCAGAGGTGTACCTGGGAGGTCAGAGGTGAACCTGGGAGTATTGAGGTGTACCTGGGAGGCCAGAGGTGTTCTGGGAGGTCGGAGGTGTACATGGAGGTCAGAGGTGACCTGGCAGTGTCAGGCGGTGTCCTGGAGTGTCAGATGTGTGCCTGGGAATGTCTGAGACCTTGATGTCAGAAGTGTACCTGGGAGTATCAAAAGTGTACCTGGAGTGTCAGAGGTGTACCTGGGAGTGTCAGGTGTAACTGGGAGTGTCGGAGGTGTACCTGGGAGTGTGAGAAGTGTACCTGGGAGTGTCGGAG
>NW_024720397.1:0-18785 GCF_018991925.1 Homarus americanus
TTTAACGCCATTTAACGTTAGTTAAAACTATTTAACGTTAGTTTAACGTCATTAACGTTAGTTTACTTCATTTAACGTTAATTTAACGCCATTTAACGTTAGTTTAACGCCATTAACCTTTATTAAACGCCATTTAACGTTAGTTAACGTCATTTAACATGGTTAACGCCATTAACGTTAGTTTAACGCCATTTAACGTTAGTTTAACGCCATTTAATGTTAGTTTAACGCCATTTAACGTTAGTGTAACGCCATTTAACGTCAGTTTAATGTCATTTATCGTTAGTT
Source organism: Homarus americanus (assembly GCF_018991925.1). Taxonomy (NCBI): domain Eukaryota; kingdom Metazoa; phylum Arthropoda; class Malacostraca; order Decapoda; family Nephropidae; genus Homarus; species Homarus americanus. The sequence goes on from NW_024720397.1 coordinate 289, forward strand.
TATCGTCATTTAACGTTAGTTTAACGTCATTTAACCTTAATTAAACGCCATTTAACGTTAGTTTAACGTCATTTAACGTTAGTTAACGCCATTTAACGTTAGTTTAACGCCATTTAACGTTAGTTTAACGCTATTTAATGTTAGTTTAACGCCCTTTAACGTTAGTTTAACGCTATTTAACGTTAGTTTAACTAATTTAGCGTTAATCTGCGCCATTTAACGTTGGTTAACGCCATTTAACGTTAGTCCCGCCATTTAACGTTAATTTAACGCCTTTAACGTTAGTTTAACGCCATTTAACGTTAGATTAACGCCATTTAACGTTAGTTTAACGGCATTTAACGTTAGTTGAACGCGATTTACCGTTAATTTAACGCCATTTTAACGTTGGTTTAACGCCATCTAACGTTAGCTTAACGCCATTTAACGTTAGTTTAACGTCATTTAACGTTAGTTAACGTCATTGTAGTTAGTTTAACGTCATCATGTGGGTTTCGCCATTTAACGTTAGTTTAACGCCATTTAACGTTAATTTAACGACATTTAACGTAGTTTAACGCCATTTAACGTTAGTTTAACGCCATTTAACTTTAGTTTAACGCCATTTAACGGTAGTTTAACGCTATTTAACGTTGGTTTAACGCCATTTAACGTTAGTAACGTCATTTAACGTTGGTGTAACGTCATTTAACGTTAGTTTCGCCATTTAACGTTAGTTTAGCGTCATTTAACGTTAATTAAACGCCATTTAACGTTAGTTTAACTTCATTTAACGTTAGTTGTCATCTAACGTTAGTTTAACGTCATTTAACGTTACTTTAACGCCATTTAACGTTAGTTTAACGTCATTTAACGTAGTTAAACGTCATTTAACGTTAATTTAACGCTATTTAACGTTAGTTTTACTTCATTTAACGTTAGTTTAACGCCATTTAACGTTAGTTTAACGCCATTTAACGTTGGTGTAACGTCATTTAACGTTAGTTTAACGTTATTTAACGTTAGTTTAACGTCATTTAACGTTAGTTTAACGTCATTTAACGTTAGTTTAACGCCATTTAACGTTAGTTTAACGTCATTTAACGTTAGTTTAACGTCATTTAACGTTAGTTTAACGTAATTTAACGTTAGTTTAACGTCATTTAACTAGGTTTAACATCATTTAACGCTAGTTTAACGTCATTTAACGTTACTTTAACGTCTTTTTATTGTTGACTTTGTTATACTCGATCAGGGACTTTGTTATACTCTCGATCAGGACTTTGTTATACTCGATCAGGGACTTTTGTTATACTGTCATCAGGGCTTTTTATACTCTGATCAGGGGACTTTTGTTATACCTGATCAGGACCTGTTATACCTGATCAGGGACTTTTTTATACTCGATCAGGGACTTTGTTATACTCGATCAGAGGACTTTGTTACACTAGATCAGGGCCTTTGTTATATTCGATCAGGGCCTTGTTATATTCTGATCAGCCTTTGTTATACTCGATCAGGGGACTTTGTTATACTAGCTCAGGGACTTTTGTTATACTAGCTCAGGACTTTGTTATACTAGCTCAGGGACTTTGTTATACTCGATCAGGGACTTTGTTATACTAGATCAGGGCCTTGTTATACTAGATCAGGGCCTTTGTTACACCTTTGATCAGGGACTTTGTTATACTAGATCAGGGGACTTTGTTATACTTGATCAGGGACTTTGTTATTTCAGATCAGGGGCCTTTGTTATACTAGATCAGGGGCCTTTGTTACACTCGATCAGGGACTTTGTTACACTAGGATCGGGGACTTTGTTATACTAAGTTTAACGCCATTTAACACGTTAGTTTAACGTCATTTAACGTTAGTTTAACGCCATTTACCGTTAGTTTAACGCCATTTTACCGTTAGTTTAACACCATTTTAACGTTAGTTTAACGCCATTTAACGTTAGTTTAACGCCATTTAACGTTAGTTTAACGCCATTTAACGTTAGTTTAACGCCATTTAACGTAAGTTTAACGGCATTTAACGTTAGTTTAACGCCATTTAACGTTAGTTTAACGTTATTTAACCTTAATTAAACACCATTTAACGTTAGTTTAACGCCATTTAACGTTAGTTTAACGCCATTTAACGTTAGTTTAACGCCATTTAACGTTAGTTTAACGCCATTTAACGTTAGTTTAACGCCATTTAACGTTAGTTTAACGCCATTTAACGTAAGTTTAACGGCATTTAACGTTAGTTTAACGCCATTTAACGTTAGTTTAACGTTATTTAACCTTAATTAAACACCATTTAACGTTAGTTTAACGCCATTTAACGTTAGTTTAACGCCATTTAACGTTAGTTTAACGCCATTTAACGTTAGTTTAACATCATTTAACGTTAGTTTAACGCCATTTACCGTTAGTTTAACGCCATTTAACGTTAGTTTAACGTTATTTAACCTTAATTAAACGCCATTTAACGTTAGTTTAACGCTACTAACATTAGTTTAACGCCATTTAACGCCGCTTAACGCCATTTAATAGTTTAACGTCATTTAACCTAATTAAAACGCCATTTAACGTTAGTTTAACGCCATTTAACATTAGTTTAACGATATTTAACCTTAATTAAACTCCATTTAACGTTAGTTTAACGCCATTTAACGATAGTTTAACGCCATATAACGTTAGTTTAACGCCATTTAACGTTAGTTTAACGCCATTTAACGTTAGTTTAACGGCATTTAACGTTAGTTTAACGGCATTTAACGTTAGTTTATCGCCATTTAACGTTAGTTTAACGTTATTTAACCTTAATTAAACGCCATTTAACGTTAGTTTAACGCCGTTTAACGTTAGTTTAACGCCATTTAACGTTAATTTACCGCCATTTAACGTTAGTTTAACGCCATTTAACGTTAGTTTAATGCCATTTAACGATAGTTTAACGCCATTTAACGATAGTTTAACGCCATTTACCGTTAGTTTAACGCCATTTAACGTTAGTTTAACGTTATTTAACCTTAATTAAACGCCATTTAACGTTAGTTTAACGCCATTTAACATTAGTTTAACGCCATTTAACGTTAGTTTAACGCCATTTAACATTAGTTTAATGTCATTTAACGTTAATTAAACGCCATTTAACGTTAGTTTAACGCCATTTAACATTAGTTTAACTTAATTTAACGTTAATTAAACGCCATTTATCGTTAGTTTAACGCCATTTAACGTTAGTTTAACGCCATTTAACGTTAGTTTACCGCCATTTAACTTTAGTTTAACGCCATTTAACGTTAGTTTAATGCCATTTAACGATAGTTTAACGCCATTTCGCATTGGGTGCGCCATTTAACGTTAGTTTAACGCCATTTAACGTTAGTTTAGCGTCATTTTAACGTTAATTAAACGCCATTTACCGTTAGTTTAATGTCATTTAACGTTAGTTTGACGTCATTTAACCTTAATTAAACGCCATTTAACTTCAGTTTAACGCCATTTAACGTTAGTTAAACGTCATTTAGCGTTAATTTATCGGTATTTAACGTTAGTTTAACGCCATTTAACGTTAGTTTAACACCATTTAACGTTAATTTAACGCCATTTAACGTTAGTTTAACGCCATTTAACGTTGGTTTAACGCCATTTAACGTTAGTTTAACGTCATTTAACCTTAATTAAACGCCATTTAACGTTAGTTTAACGCCATTTAACGTTAGTTAAACGTCATTTAACGTTAATTTAACGCTATTTAACGTTAGTTTAACTTCATTTAACGTTAGTTTAACTTCATTTAACGTTAATTAAACGTCATTTAACGTTAGTTTGACGCCATTTAACGTTAGTTTAACTCCATTTAACGTTAGTTTAACGTCATTTAACCTTAATTACACGCCATTTAACGTTAGTTTAACGCCATTTAACGTTAGTTTAACGCCATTTAGCGTTAGTTTAACGCCATTTAACGTTAGTTTAACGCCATTTAACGTTAGATTAACGCCATTTAACATTAGTTTAACGTCATTTAACCTTAATTAAACGCCATTTAACGTTAGTTAAACGTCATTTAACGTTAATTTAACGCTATTTAACGTTAGTTTAACTTCATTTAACGTTAGTTTAACTTCATTTAACGTTAATTAAACGTCATTTAACGTTAGTTTAACGCCATTTAACGTTAGTTTAACGCTATTTAACGTTAGTTTAACGTCATTTAACCCTAATTAAACGCCATTTAACGTTAGTTTAACGCCATTTAACGTTAGTTTAACGTCATTTAACCTTAATTACACGCCATCTAACGTTAGTTTAACGCCATTTAACGTTAGTTTAACGCCATTTAACGATAGTTTAACGCCATTTAACGTTAGTTTAACGTCATTTAGCACTAGTACACGCCATTTAACGTTGGTTTAACGCCATTTTAACGTTAGTTTAACGGCCATTTAGCGTTAGTTTAGCGCCATTTAACGCGTTAGTTTAACGCCATTTAACGTTAGTTTAGCGCCATTTAACGTTAGTTTAACGCCATTTAACTTTAATTAAACGCCATTTAACGTTAGTTTAACGCCATTTAACGTTAGTTTAACGCCATATAACGTTAGTGTAACGCCATTTAACGTTAGTTAAACGTCATTTAACGTTAGGTTAACGTCATTTAACGTTAGTTTAGTGCCATTTAATGTTAGTTTAACGCCATTTAACCTTAATTAAACGCCATTTAACGTTAGTTTATCGCCATTTAACGTTAGTTTAACGCCATTTACCGTTAGTTTAATGTCATTTAACGTTAGTTTGACGTCATTTTAACCTTAATTAAACGCCATTTAACGTTAGTTTAACGCCATTTAACTTTAGTTAAGCGATCATTTAACGTTAATTTAACGCTATTTAACGTTGGTTGCTTGTTAGCATTTAGTTTTAACTTCATTTAACGTTAATTAAACGTCATTTTAACGTTAGTTTAACGCCATTTACCGTTAGTTTAACGCCATTTAACGTTAGTTTAACGTCATTTAACCTTAATTAAACGCCATTTAACGTTAGTTTAACGCCATTTAACGTTAGTTTAACGTCATTTAACCTTAATTACACGCCATTTAACGATAGTTTAACGCCATTTAACGTTAGTTTAACTCCATTTAACGTTAGTTAAACGTCATTTAACGTTAGTTTAACGCCATTTAACGTTAGTTTAACGCCATTTAACGTTAGTTTAACGCCATTTAGCATTAGTTTAACGCCATTTAATTAACGTTAGTTTAACGCCATTTAACGTTAGTTTAGCATCTATTTAACGTTAATTTAACGCCATTTAACGTTAATTGCGCCATTTAACGTTAGTTTAACGCCATTTAACGTTAGATTAACACCATTTTAGCGTTAGTTTAAGCATAAACGCGTTAGTATAACGTCATTTTGGCGTTAATTTAACGCCAGTTAACGTTAGTTTAACGCCATTTAACGTTGGTTTAACGCCATTTAACGTTAGTTTAACGTCATTTAACCTTAATTAAACGCCATTTTACGTTAGTTTAACGCCATTTAACGTTAGTTAAACGTCATTTAACGTTAATTTAACGCTATTTAACGTTAGTTTAACCTCATTTAACGTTAGTTTAACTTCATTTAACGTTAATTAAACGTCATTTAACGTTAGTTTAACGCCATTTAACGTTAGTTTAACGCCATTTAACGTTAGTTTAACGCCATTTAACGTTAGTTTAACGCCATTTAGCGTTAGTTTAACGCCATTTAACGTTAGTTTAACGCCATTTAACGTTAGTTTAACACCATTTAACGTTAGTTTAACGTTATTTAACCTTAATTTAACGCCATTTAACGTTAGTTTAACGCAATTTAACGATAGTTTTACGTCATTTAACGTTAATTTAACGCCATTTAACGTTAGTTTAACGCAATTTAACGTTAGATTAACACCATTTAACGTTAGTTTAACGCCATTTAACGTTAGTTTAACGTCATTTAACGTTAGTTTAACGTCATTTAACATTAGTTTAACGTCATTTAACCTTAATTAAACGGCATTTAACTTTAGTTTAACGCCATTTAACGTTAGTTTAACGCCATTTAACGTTAGTTTAACGTTATTTAACCTTAATTAAACGCCATTTAACGTTAGTTTAACGCCATTTAACGTTAGTTTAACGCCATTTAACGTTAGTTTAACGTCATTTAACGTTAGTTTAAAGCCATTTACCGTTAGTTTAACGCCATTTAACGTTAGTTTAAGGCCATTTAACCTTAATTAAACGTCATTTAACGTTAGTTTAACGCCATTTAACGTTAGTTTAACGCCATTTAACATTAGTTTAACGTCATTTAACCTTAATTAAACGCCATTTAACGTTAGTTTAACGCCATTTAACCTTAATTAAACGCCATTTAACGTTAGTTTAACGTAATTTAACGTTAGTTTAACGTTATTTAACCTTAATTAAACGCCATTTAACGTTAGTTTAACGCCATTTAACGTTAGTTTAAAGCCATTTACCGTTAGTTTAACGCCATTTAACGTTAGTTTAAGGCCATTTAACCTTAATTAAACGCCATTTAACGTTAGTTTAACGCCATTTAACGTTATTTTAACGTCATTTAACCTTAATTAAACGCCATTTAACGCCAGTTTAACGCCATTTAACGTTAGTGTAACGCCATTTTACGTTAGTTTAACGCAATTTAATGTTAGTTTAACGTCATTTAACCTTAATTAAACGCCATTTAACGTTAGTTTAACGCCATTTAACGTTAGTTTAACGCCATTTAACATTAGTTTAACGTCATTTAACATTAGTTTAACGTCATTTAACGTTAGTTTAACGCCATTTAACGTTAGTTTAACGCCATTTAACCTTAATTAAACGCCATTTAACGTTAGTTTAACGCCATTTAACGTGCCAACGCTGCTTAACATTAGTTTAACGTCATTTAACGTTAGTTTAACGTCATTTAACGTTAATTTAACGCCATTTAACGTTAGTTTAACGCCATTAAACGTTAGTTTAACGCCATTTAACGTTAGTTTAACGTTATTTAACCTTAATTAAACGCCATTTAATTTTAGTTTAATGCCAGTTAACGTTAGTTTAACGCCATTTAACGTTAGTTTAACGCCATTTAACATTAGTTTAACGTCATTTAACCTAAATTAAACGCCATTTAACGTTAGTTAACGTTATTTAACCTTAATTAAACGCCATTTAACGTTAGTTTAATGCCATTTAACTTTAGTTTAACGCCATTTAACGTTAGTTTAACGTCATTTAACATTAGTTTAACGTCATTTAACCTTAATTAAACGCCATTTAACGTTAGTTTAACGCCATTTAACGTTAGTTTAACGATATTTAACCATAATTAAACGCCATTTAACGTTGGTTTAACGCCAGTTAACCTTAATTAAACGCCATTTAACGTTAGTTTAACGCCATTTAACGTTAGTTTAACGCCATTTTACGTTAGTTTAACGCCATTTAACGTTAGTTTAACGTCATTTAACCTTAATTAAACGCCCTTTAACGTTAGTTTAACGCCATTTAACGTTAGTTTAACGCCATTTAACATTAGTTTAACATCATTTAACCCTAATTAAACGCCATTTACCGTTAGTTTAATGCCATTTAACGTTAGTTTAACGTCATTTAACCTTAATTAAACGCCATTTAACGTCAGTTTAACGACATTTAACGTTAGCCTAACGCCATTTAACGTTAGTTAAAAGTCATTTAACGTAAATTTAACGGTATTTAACGTTAATTTAACGCCATTTAACGTTAGTTTAACGTCATTTAACGTTAATTTAACGCCATTTAACGTTAGTTTAACGCCATTTAACGTTAGATTAACACCATTTAACGTTAGTTTAACGCCATTTAACGTTAGTTTAACGTCATTTAACGTTAGTTTAAAGCCATTTACCGTTAGTTTAACGCCATTTAACGTTAGTTTAACGCCATTTAACGTTAGTTTAACGCCATTTAACGTTAGTTTAACGTCATTTAACATTAGTTTAACTTCATTTAACCTTAATTAAACGCCATTTAACGTTAGTTTAACGTTATTTAACCTTAATTAAACGCCATTTAACGTTAGTTTAACGCCATTTAACGTTAGTTTAACGTCATTTAACGTTAGTTTAACGCCATTTAACGTTAGTTTAACGCCATTTAACGTTAGTTTAACGCCATTAAACGTTAGTTTAACGTCTCTTAACGTTAGTTTAACGACATTTAACGTTAGTTTAACGCCATTTAACGCTAGTTTAACGCCATTTTACGTTAGTTTAACGCCATTTAACGTTAGTTTAACGTCATTTAACCTTAATTAAACGCCATTTAAGGTTAGTTTAACGCCATTTAACGTTAGTTTAACGCCATTTAACGTTAGTTTAACGCCATTTAACATTAGTTTAACGTCATTTAACCTTAATTAAACGCCATTTACCGTTAATTTAATGCCATTTAACGTTAGTTTAACGTCATTTAACCTCAATTAAACGGCATTTAACGTCAGTTTAACGCCATTTAACGTTAGCTTAACGCCATTTAACGTTAGTTAAACGTCATTTAACGTTAGTTTAACGTCATTTATCATTAGTTTAACGTCATTTAACCTTAATTAAACGCCATTTAACGTTAGTTTAAAGCCATTTAACGTTAGTTTAACGTTATTTAACCTTAATTAAACACCATTTAACGTTAGTTTAACGCCATTTAACGTTAGTTTAACGCCATTTAACGTTAGTTTATCTTAGTTCAACGTCATTTAACCTTAATTAAACGCCATTTAACGTTAGTTAAACGTCATTTAACCTTAATTAAACGCCATTTAACGTTAGTTTAACGCCATTTAACCTTAATTAAGCGCCATTTAACGTTAGTTTAACGCCATTTAACGTTAGTTTAACGCCATTTAACGTTAGTTTAACGTCATTTAACCTTAATTAAACGCCATTTAACTTTAGTTTAACGCCATTTAACGTTAGTTAAACGTCATTTAACGTCAATTTAACGATATTTAACGTTAGTTTAACTTCATTTAACGTTAGTTGAACTTCATTTAACGTTAATTAAGCGCCATTTAACGTTAGTTTAACGCCATTTAACGTTAGTTAAATGTCATTTAATGTTAGTTTAACATCATTTAACGTTAGTTTAACGCCATTTAACGTTAGTTTAACGCCATTTAACGTTAGTTTAACGTCATTTAACCTTAATTAAACGCCATTTATCGTTAGTTTAACGCCATTTAACGTTAGTTAAACGTCATTTAACCTTAATTAAACGCCATTTAACGTTAGTTAACGCCATTTAACCTTAATTAAACGCCATTTAACGTTAGTTTAACTTCATTTAACGTTAGTTTAACGCCATTTAACGTTAGTTTAACGTCATTTAACCTTAATTAAACGCCATTTAACTTTAGTTTAACGCTATTTAACGTTAGTTAAACGTCATTTAAAGTTAATTTAACGCTGTTTAACGTTAGTTTAACTTCATTTAACGTTAGTTTAACTTCATTTAACGTTAATTAAACGCCATTTAACGTTAGTTTAACGCCATTTAACGTTAGTTTAACGCCATTTAACGTTAGTTAACGCCATTTAACGTTAGTTTAACGCCATTTAACGTTAGTTAAACGTCATTTAATGTTAGTTTAACGTCATTTAACGTTAGTTTAACGCCATTTAACGTTAGTTTAACGCTATTTAACGTTAGTTCAACGTCATTTAACCCACTAAACGCCATTTAACGTTAGTTTAACGCCATTTAACGTTAGTTAAACGTCATTTAACCTTAATTAAACGCCATTTAACGTTAGTTTAACGCCATTTAACCTTAATTAAACGCCATTTAACGTTAGTTTAACGCCATTTAACGTTAGTTTAACGCCATTTAACGTTAGTTTAACGATATTTAACGTTAGTTTAACTTCATTTAACGTTAGTTTAACTTAATTTAACGTTAATTAAACGCCATTTAACGTTAGTTTAACGCCATTTAACGTTAGTTAAACGTCATTTTATGTTAGTTTAACGTCATTTAACGTTAGTTTAACGCCATTTAACGTTAGTTTAACGCCATTTAACGTTAGTTTAACGTCATTTAACCTTAATTAAACGCCATTTAACGTTAGTTTAACGCCATTTAACGTTAATTAAACGCCATTTAACGTTAGTTTAACGCCATTTAACGTTGTTTAAACGTCATTTAATGTTAGTTTAACGTCATTTAACGTTAGTTTAACGTCATTTAACCTTAATTAAACGCCATTTAACTTTAGTTTAACGCCATTTAACGTTAGTTAAACGTCATTTAAAGTTAATTTAACGCTATTTAACGTTAGTTTAACTTCATTTAACGTTAGTTTAACTTCATTTAACGTTAATTAAACGCCATTTAACGTTAGTTTAACTTTATTTAACCTTAATTAAACGCCATTTAACGTTAGTTAAACGTCATTGAAAGTTAATTTAACGCTATTTAACGTTAGTTTAACTTCATTTAACGTTAGTTTAACTTCATTTAACGTTAATTAAACGCCATTTAACGTGAGTTTAACGCCATTTAACTTTAGTTTAACGCCATTTAACGTTAGTTTAACGCCATTTAACGTTAGTTTAACGCCATTTAACGTTAGTTAAACGTCATTTAATGTTAGTTTAACGTCATTTAACGTTAGTTTAACGCCATTTAACGTTAGTTTAATGCCATTTAACGTTAGTTTAACGTCATTTAACGTTAGTTTAACGCCATTTAACCTTAATTAAACTCCATTTAACGTTAGTTTAACGATATTTAATGTTAGTTTAACTTCATTTAACGTTAATTAAACGCCATTTGACGTTAGTTTAACGCCATTTAACGTTAGTTAAACGTCATTTAACGTTAGTTAAACGTCATTTAATGTTAGTTTAACGCCATTTAACGTTAGTTTAACGCCATTTAACGTTAGTTTAACGTCATTTAACCTTAATTAAACGCCATTTAACGTTAGTTTAACGCCATTTAACGTTATTAAATTATTTAACCTTAATTAAACGCCATTTAACGTTAGTTTAACGCCATTTAACGTTAGTTTAACGCCATTTAACGTTAGTTGAATTCATTTAACGTTAGGTTTAACGTCATTTAACCTTAATTAAACGCCATTTAACTTAGTTTAACGCCATTTAACGTTAATTAAATGTCATTTAACGTTAATTTTCAACGATATTTAACGTAAGTTAGTTTAACTTCATTTAACGTTAGTTGAACTTCATTTAACGTTAATTAAACGCCATTTAATTAGTTTAACGCCATTTAACGTTAGTTAAACGTCATTTAATGTTATTTAACATCATTTAACGTTAGTTTAACGCCATTTAACGTTAGTTTAACGTCATTTAACCTTAATTAAACGCCATTTAACGTTAGTTTAACGCCATTTAACGTTAGTTTAACGCCATTTAACATTAGTTTAACGTCTTTTAACCTTAATTAAACGCAATTTAACGTTAGTTTAACGCCATTTAACCTTAATTAAACGCCATTTAACGTTAGTTTAACGCCATTTAACGTTAGTTTAACGTCATTTAACCTTAATTAAACGCCATTTAACCTTAATTAAACACCATTTAACGTTAGTTTAACGCCATTTAACGTTAGTTTAATGCCATTTAACGATAGTTTAACGCCATTTAACGCTAGTTTAACGCCATTTAACGTTAGTTTAACGCCATTTAACGTTAGTTTAACGCCATTTAACGTTAGTTTAACGCCATTTAACGTTAGTTTAACGCCATTTAACGTTAGTTTTACGTCATTTAACGTTAGTTTAACGCCATTTAACGCTAGTTTAACGCCATTTACCGTTAGTTTAACGCCATTTAACGTTAGTTTAACGTTATTTAACCTTAATTAAACGCCATTTAACGTTAGTTTAACGCCATTTAACGTTAGTTTAACTTCATTTAACGTTAATTTAACTTCATTTAACGTTAATTAAACGCCATTTAACGTTAGTTTAACGCCATTTAACGTTAGTTTAACGCCATTTAACGTTAGTTTAACGCCATTTAACGTTAGTTTAACGCCATTTAACGTTAGTTTAACGCCATTTAACCTTAATTAAACGTGATTTAACGTTAGTTTAACGTCATTTAACGTTAGTTTAACGCCATTTAACGTTAGTTCAACGTCATTTAACCTTAATTAAACGCCATTTAACGTTAGTTTAACGGCATTTAACGTTAGTTAAACGTCATTTAACGTTAATTAAACGCCATTTAACGTTAGTTTAACGCCATTTAACGTTAGTTAAACATCATTTAATGTTAGTTTAACGTCATTTAATGTTAGTTTAACGTCATTTAACGTTAGTTTAACGCCATTTAACGTTAGTTTAACGCCATTTAATGTTAGTTCAACGTCATTTAACCTTAATTAAACGCCATTTAACGTTAGTTAAACGCCGTTTAACCTTTAATTAAAACGCCATTTAACGTTGGGTTTAACGCCATTTAACCTTAATTAAACGCCATTTATCGTTAGTTTAACGCCATTTATCGTTAGTTTAACGCCATTTAACGTTAGTTTAACGCCATTTAACGTTAGTTTAACGCCATTTAACGTTAGTTTAACGTCATTTAACCTTAATTAAACGCCATTTAACTTAATTTAACGCCATTTAACGTTAATTAAACGATATTTAACGTTAGTTTAACTTCATTTAACGTTAGTTGAACTTCATTTAACGTTAATTAAACGCCATTTAACGTTAGTTTAACGCCATTTAACGTTAGTTAAACGTCATTTAATGTTAGTTTAACATCATTTAACGTTAGTTTAACGCCATTTAACGTTAGTTTAACGTCATATAACGTTAGTTTAACGTCATTTAACCTTAATTAAACGCCATTTATCGTTAGTTTAACGCCATTTTACGTTAGTTTAACGCCATTTAGCGTTAGTTTAACGTCATTTAACCTTAATTAAACGCCATTTAACGTTAGTTTAACGCCATTTAACGTTAGTTTAACGTCATTTAACCTTAATTAAACGCCATTTAACGTTCGTTTAACGCCATTTAACGTTAATTTAACGTTAGTTTAACGCCATTTAACGTTAGTTAAACGTCATTTAAAGTTAATTTAACGCTATTTAACGTTAGTTTAACTTAATTTAACGTTAGTTTAACTTCATTTAACGTTAATTAAACGCCATTTAACGTTAGTTTAACGCCATTTAACGTTAGTTTAACGCCATTTAACGTTAGTTAAACGTCATTTGATGTTAGTTTAACGCCATTTAACGTTAGTTTTAACGCCATTTAGCGTTAGTTTAACGCCATTTAATGTTAGTTTAACGCCATTTAACGTTAGTTTAACGCCATTTAACGTTAGTTTAACGCCATTTAACACTAATTTAACGTCATTTAACGTTAGTTTAACGCCATTTAACACTAGTTTAACGTCATTTAACCGTAATTAAACGCCATTTAACGTTAGTTTAACGCCATTTAACGTTAGTTTAACTTATTTAACGTTAGTTTAACGCCATTTAACGTTAGTTTAACGCCATTTTACGTTAGTTTAACGCCATTTAACGTTAGTTTAACGTCATTTAACGTAATTAAACGCCATTTAACGTTAGTTTAACGCCATTTAACGTTAGTTTAACGTTATTTAACCTTAATTAAACGCCATTTAACGTTAGTTTAACGCCATTTAACGTTAGTTTAACGCCATTTAACATTAGTTTAACGTCATTTAACCTAATTAAACGCCATTTAACGTTAGTTTAACGCCATTTAACCTTAATTAAACGCCATTTAACGTTAGTTTAACGCCATTTAACGTTAGTTTAACGCCATTTAACGTTAGTTTAACGTCATTTAGCCTTAATTAAACGCCATTTAACGTTAGTTTAACTTCATTTAACGTTAGTTTAACTTCATTTAACGTTAGTTTAACTTCATTTAGCGTTAATTAAACGCCATTTATCGTTAGTTTAACGCCATTTAACGTTAGTTTAACGCCATTTAACGTTAGTTAAACGTCATTTAATGTTAGTTTAACGTCATTTAACGTTAGTTTAACGCCATTTAACGTTAGTTTAACGCCATTTAACGTTAGTTTAACGCCATTTAACGTTAGTTCAACGTCATTTAACCTTAATTAAACGCCATTTAACGTTAGTTTAACGCCATTTAACGTTAGTTAAACGTCATTTAACCTTAATTAAACGCCATTTAACGTTAGTTTAACGCCATTTAACCTTAATTAAACGCCATTTAACGTTAGTTTAACGCCATTTAACGTTAGTTTAACGCCATTTAACGTTAGTTTAACGTCATTTAACCTTAATTAAACGTCATTTAATGTTAGTTTAACGTCATTTAACGTTAGTTTAACGCCATTTAACGTTAGTTTAACGTCATTTAACGTTAGTTTAACGCCATTTAACGTTAGTTTAACGCCATTTAACGTTAGTTTAACGTCATTTAACCTTAATTAAACGCCATTTAACGTTAGTTTAACGCCATTTAACGTTAGTTAAACGTCATTTAACCTTAATTAAACGCCATTTAACGTTAGTTTAACGCCATAACATAGTTTAACGCCATTTAACCTTAATTAAACGCCATTTAACGTTAGTTTAACGCCATTTAACGTTAGTTTAACGCCATTTAACGTTAGTTTAACGTCATTTAACCTAATAAAACGCCATTTAACTTTGGTTTAACGCCATTTAACGTTAGTTAAACGTCATTTAAAGTTAATTTAACGCTATTTAACGTTAGTTTAACTTCATTTAACGTTAGTTTAACTTCATTTAACGTTAATTAAACGCCATTTAATGTTAGTTTAACGCCATTTAACGTTAGTTTAACGCCATTTAACGTTAGTTTATCTTCATTTAACGTTAGTTTAACTATTTAACGTTAATTAAACGCCATTTAACTTTAGTTTAACGCCATTTAACGTTAGTTAAACGTCATTTAATGTTAGTTTAACGTCATTTAACGTTAGTTTAACGCCATTTAACGTTAGTTTAACGCCATTTAACGTTAGTTTAACGTCATTTAACCAATTAAACGCCATTTAACGTCAGTTTAACGCCATTTAACGTTAGTTAAACGTCATTTAACCTTAATTAAACGCCATTTAACGTTAGTTTAACGCCATTTAACCTTGGTTGCCATTTAACGTTAGTTTAACGCCATTTAACGTTAGTTTAACGTCATTTAACCTTAAAACGTCATTTAATGTTGGTTTAACGTCATTTTAACGTTTTAACGCCATTTAACGTTAGTTTAACCCATTTAACGTTAGTTTAACGTCATTTAACCTAAACGCCATTTAACGTTAGTTAAACGTCTTTTAACATAATTAAACGCCATTTTAACGTTGGTTAACGCCATTTAACCTTAATTAAACGCCATTTTAACGTTAGTTTTAACGCCATTTAACGTTAGTTTAGCATAACCATTTAACGTTGGTTTAACGTCATTTTAACCTTAATTAAACGCCATTTTCTTTTAGTTTAACGCCGTTAACGTTAGGTTAAACGATGTTTAACGTTAATTTAACGATATTTAACGTTGGTTAACTTCATTTAACGTTAGTTTAACTTCATTTAACGTTAATTAAGCGCCGTTAACGTTAGTTTAACGCCATTTAACGTTAGTTAAACGTCATTTAACTTTAGTTTAACGCCATTTACGTTAGTTTTGCGCCATTTAACGTTAGTTTAACGTCATTTAACCTTAATTAAACGCCATTTAACGTTAGTTTAACGCGCCATTTTAACGTTAGTTTAACTCCATTTAACGTGGAGGTTAACGTCATTTAACTGTAATTAAACGCCATTTAACGTTAGTTTAACGCCATTTAACCTTGTAATTAAACGCCATTTAACGTTGGTTTAACGCCATTAACGTTAGTTTAACGCCATCTAACGTTAGTTTAACCATTTAACGTTAGTTAAACGTCATTTAACACCAATTAAACGCCATTTAACGTTAGTTTAACGCCATTAACGCCAATTAAACGCCATTTAACGTAAGTTTAACGCCGCCATTGCGTTGAGTTTAACGCTGCCATTTAACGTTAGTTTAACGTCATTTAACATAATTAAACGCCATTTACAACTTTAGTTTAACGCTTAACGTTAGTTAAACTGATAATTTCGCCAATTTAACGCTATTTAACATTAGTTTAACTCCATTTAACGTGGTTAACGTCATTTAACGCTTAATTAAACGCCATTTTGGCATTAGTTTAACGCCATTACCGTTCGTTTAACATTTAACGTTAGTTTAGCTCCATTTAACATTAGTTTAACGTCATTTAACCTTAATTAAACGCCATTTAACGTTAGTTTAACGCCGACAACCTTAGTTAAACGCCATTTTAACGTTAGTTTAACGCCATTTAACGTTAGTTTTAACCCCATTTAACGTTAGTTTAACGCCATTTAACGTTAATTTAATGCCATTAACGTTAGTTTAACGCCGCCATTAACGTTGGTTTAACGCCATTTAACGTTAGTTTAGCGTCATTTAACGCCAATTAAACGCCATTTTAACGTTAGTTTTAACGCCATTTAACGTTAGTTTTACTCCATTTAACATTGAGTTAACGTCATTTAACCTTAATTAAACGCCATTTAACGTTGGATTTAACGCCATTTAGCCACATAATTAAACGCCATTTAACGTTAGTTTAGCATGGCTTAACGTTGGTTTAACGCCATTTAACGTTAGTTTAACGCCCTTAACGTTAATTAAACGCCATTTACCACCGTTAGTTTTGACGTCATTTAACGTTAGTTTAACGCCATTAACCAGTTTAACGCCATTTAACGTTAGTTAACGTCATTTAACGTTAATTTATCGGTATTTTACGTTAGTTTAACGCCATTGAACGTTAGTTTAACACCATTTAACGTTAACGTTAGTTTGACGTCATTTAACGCTAATTAACGCCATTTAACGTTTCGCCATTTAACGTTAGTTAAGCGTCATTTAACGTTAATTTTAACGCTATTTTAACGTTAGTTTAACTTCATTTAACGTTAGTTTAACTTCATTTAACGTTAATTAAGCATTCATTTAACGTTAGTTTAACGCCATTTAACGTTAGTTTAACGCCATTTAACGTTAGTTTAACGCCATTTAACGTTAGTTTAACGCCATTTCGTTGGTTTAACGCCATTTAACGTTAGTTTAACGTCATTTATATAATAAACGCCATTTAACGTTAGTTTAACGCCATTTAACGTTAGTTAAACGTCATTTAACGTTAATTTAACGCTGTTAACGTTAGTTTAACTTCATTTAACGTTAGTTTAACTTCATTTAACGTTAATTAAACGTCATTTAACGTTAGTTTAACGCTTTAACGTTAGTTTAACACCATTTAACGTTAGTTTAACGCCATTTAACGTTAGTTTAGCGTTAGTTTAACGCCATTTAACGTTAGTTTAACGTCTTTAATTAATTAAACGCCTTTGGCGTTGGTTTAACGCCATTTAACGTTAGTTTAACGCCATTTAGCGTTAGTTTAACGCCATTTAACGTTAGTTTAACGCCATATAACGTTGTTTTATCGCCATTTAACATTGGTTTAACGTCATTTAACGTTAATTATACGCCATTTTAACGTTAGTTTCGCCATTTACGTTAGTTTAACGCCATTTAACGTTAGTTTAACTTTATTTAACTCCATTTAAACGCCATTTAACGTTAGTTTACCGCCATTTAACGTTAGTTTAACGCCATTTAACGTTAGTTTAACATTTAACGTTGTAACGCCATTTAACGTTATTTAACGCCATTTAACGTTAGTTTAACGCCATTTAACGTTAGTTTAACGCCATTTAACGTTAGTTTAACGCCATTTAACGTTAGTTTAACGCCATTTAACGTTAGTTTAACGCCATTTAACGTTGGTTTAACGCCATTTAACGTTAGTTTAACGCCATTTAACGTTAGTTTAACGCCATTTAACGTTAGTTTAACGCCATTTATCGTTAGTTTAATGCCATTTAACGTTAGTTTAACGCCATTTAACTTTAGTTTCGCCATTTAACACTAGTTTAACGTCATTTAGCTTAATTAAACGCCATTTAACGTTAGTTTAACGCCATTTAACGTTAGTTTAACTGTTACATAATTAATTACTTTAAGTTGGTTTAACGCCATTTAACGTTAGTTTAACGCCATTTAACGTTAGTTTAACGCCATTTACGTTAGTTTAACGCCATTTAACGTTAGTTTAACGTCATTTAACGTTAGTTAAACGTCATTAACGTTAATTTAACGCTATTTAACGTTAGTTTAACTTTATTTAACGTTAGTTTAACCATTTAACGTTAATTTAAACGCCATTTAACGTTAGTTTAACGCCATTTAACGTGGTTTATCGCCATTTAACGTTAGTTAAACGTCATTTAATGTTAGTTTACGTCATTTAACGTTAGTTTAACGCCATTTAACGTTAGTTTAACGCCATTT
>NW_024720398.1:0-6182 GCF_018991925.1 Homarus americanus
GTACCTAGGGGTGTCTGAGGTACCTGGAGTGTGAGAGAGGTACCTGGGAGGTCTGAGGTACCTGGGAGGTCTGAGGCACCTGGGAGCGTCAGGAACAACCAGGAGCAGGAAGGAGGCACCTGGGAGCAAGTCAGAGGCACCTGGGAGTTGGGAGTGTGTACCTGGGAGTGTCAGGAGGTGCACTGGGGAGCAAGTCGAGGTGCACTTGAGTGTGAGAAGTGTACCTGGGAGCGTCTGGGACGTACCTGGGAGTGTCTGGGGCATTTGGAGGTTGGGGGAGTACCTGGGAGGCCAGGAAACAGGAGGCTTGTGGAGCAATTAGGATGTCAGGGGTGACCTTGGAGTGACTGAGGTGTACCTTGGGAGTGTCTGAGGTGCCCTGGCAGTTCGAGGTGCACCTGGCAGCAGCTGAGGTGTACCTGGCGGTGTCAGCGGTGTACCCTTGGGAGTGTAAGTGGCACCCGGGAGGTTAGACGGGATCAGAGTACAGAGGAATACCTAGGAGGCTGGGAGTGTACCTTGGGAGGAGAAGTGCACCTGGGAAAACCTGGGGTGTACCTGGGAATGCTCAGAGGTGGCCTGGGAGGTCGGAGGGCACTTTATGAGTGTGAGAAGTACCTGGGAGTGGCCTGATGTACCTGGGAGTGTCTGGGGGTGTGCAGGGAGTGACAGTGAGTACCTGGAGGCTGTGGGTGTACCAGGGGAGCCAGTGAGTGAACAGAGGTCAGGGGCGGTACCTGGAGTGTCGGAGGCACATGGAGTGTCAGAGGTGTACCTGGTGTGCCCATGGTGTACCAGGCCAGAGAGGTGGCACCTGGAGGACTCGAGGTGTACCTGGGAGCGTCTGAGGTGTACCTGGCAGTGTCTGCTGGAGGTGTACCTGGCAGTGTCTGGAGGTGTACCTGGCGGGTGCTGGGGCGGTGTACCTGGGAGTGTGGCAGTACCTGAGTGTTAGACGGGTATCAGGAGGACAGAATACCTAGGAGGCCGAGGTGTACCTGGGAGCAGGTGAGAAGTGCACCCGGGAGTGTCTGGGGTGTACCTGGGAATGCTCAGAGGGTACCGGGAGGTCAGGGTGCACCAGAATGCCTTGAGCATGGAGGTCAGAGGTGCCTGGGAGGACAGAGGCATCTTGGAGTGTCAGAGGTGTACCTGGGGAGTGTCAGATGTGTACCTGGAGTGCCGAGGTACCTGGAATTGTAGGTGAATTGTACCTGGGAGTGTCGGAGGTGCACTGGAGGTCGGAGGGTGTGCACCTGGGAGGCCGGGAGGTGTACTGGGAGTGCCAGAGGTGTACCTGGGAGTGTCAGCGGTACCTGGGAGGTCTCAGGTACCTGGGAGGTGAGAGGTGTGCCTGTGGAGTGCTGGAGGTGCACTGGGAGGTCAGAGGTGCACCTTGAGTGTCTGAGGTGTACATGGGAGTGTCTGAGGTGTGCACTGGGTAAGTTTCCTGAGGTGTACCTGGCAGTGTCTGAGGTATACCTGGCAGTGCTGGGGGCGGTGTACCTGGGGAGTGTTGGGGCGGTGCACCTGGGGAGGTTAGAGGTGTATCAGGGAGATGGAAGAGGCCTATGAGTGTCAGAGGTGTGCCTGGGAGTGGTCAGGAGGTGTACTGGGAGTATCTGAGGTGTACTCTGGAGGCCACAGGTGTGTGGCCTGGAGTGCTGTCAGCAGGGGTACCTGGGAGTGTCAGAGATGTACCTGGCGGGTCAGAGGTGTATCTGGGAGTGTTGGACGTACCTGGGAGTGTCAGAGGAGTACCTGGGAGTGTCGGAGGTGTACCTGGGACTGTCAGGGGTGTACCAGGAGTGTCACAGTGGAGCACCTGAAGGTGTCACAGGTGTACCTGGGAGTGTCGGAGGTGTACCTGGAGTGACAGAGAGGTGTACCTGGCAGTGTCAAGTGGTGTGGGCCTGGGAGGTCAGAGGTAAAATGGAAAAAGTCTAAGGTACCTGGGAGCAGTTCGAGGCACCTGGCAGTGTCAGAGAAGTGACTAGGGAGGTCACAGGAGCGTACCTGGGAGTGTGGAGTTGTACCTGGGAGTGTGAGAAATTAGGAGTGTTCAGTGGTACCTGGAGTGTCAGGAGGTGTAGCCTGGGAGTGTCTGGAGGTGTACCTGGGAGGCCGGGGCGGTGCACCTGGGAGCAGGTGTATCAGGAGTGACAGAGGAGTACCTAGGAGGCCAGAGGTGTACCTGGAGTGTGAGTAGGGCGGTACCTGGGAGGTCTGGGGTTTACCTGGGAATGAGTGTCGGAGGTGTACCTGGGAGTGCCGGAGGTGTACCTGGGAGTGCCAGAGGTACTGAGTGTCAGAGGTGTACCTGGAGTGTCAGGCGGTGGTACCTGGGAGTGTCTCAGGTGTACCTGGGAGTGTCAGAGGTGTGCCTGGATGTGTCAGAGGTGCACTTGGGAGTGTCAGAGGTGCACCTGGGAGTGTCTGAGGCATACCTGGGAGTGTCTGAGGTACCTGGCAGTGTCTGAGGTACCTGGGAGTGTCAGGCTGTACCTGGGAGGTTAGGACGTATCAGGGAGTGACAGAGGAGCACCTAGGAGTGTCAGGGGAGGTACTTGAGGAGAAGTGTACCTGGGAGTGTCTAGGGTGTACCTGGGAATGTCAGAGGTGTACCTGGGAGTGTCAGGGGTGTACCAGGGAATGTCAGTGGAGCACTGGGAGTGTCAGGAGGTACCTGGGAGTGACAGAGGTGTACCTGGGAGTGTCAGAGGTCTACCTGGGAGTGTCAGAGATACCTGGGAGTGTCGGAGGTGTACCTGGGAGTGTCTGAGGTGTACTCAATGTCGGAGAAGTACCAGGAGTGTCACAGGAGTACCTGGGAGTGTGGAGAGGTGTACCTGGGAGTGTGAGAGGTGTACCTAGGGGTGTCTGAGGTGTACCTGGGAGTGTTAGGAGGTACCGGGAGGCTGAGGTGTACTGGAGTGTCTGAGGTGTACCTGCAGTGTTCGAGGTGTACCTGGCAGTGGCTGAGGTGTACCTGGGAGTGACAGAGATGTACCTGGGAGGTCAGAGGTGTACCTGGCAGTGTTTGAGGTACCTGAGGTGTCAAAGGAGTGTACCTGGGAGTGAGTGGTGTACCTGGGAGTGTTAGACGTGTATCAGGGAGGACAGAGAAGTACCTAGGAGTGTCAGGTGGTACCTGGGAGTGTGAGAAGTGCACCTGGGAGTGTGTGGGGTGTACCTGGGAATGTCAGAGGTGTACCTGGGAGTGTCAGGGGTGTACCAGGGGATGCAGTGAGCACCTGGGAGTGTCAGAGGTGTACCTGGGAGTGACAGAGGTGTACCTGGGAGTGTCAGAGGTGTACCTGGGAGTGCTGGGTGTTCTACCTGGGAGGTCGGAGGTGTACCTGGGAGTGTAAGAATGGTACCTGGGAGTGTCGGAGGTGTACCTGGGAGTGTCGGAGATGTACCTGGGAGGTCAGAGGCACTTGGGAGTGTGAGGAGGTGTACCTGGAGTGTCAGCGTGTACCTGGGAGTGTCTCAGGTGTACCTGGGAGTGTGAGAGGTGTGCCTGGGAGTGTCAAGGTGCACTTGGGAGGTCAGAGGTGCACCTTGGAGTATCTGAGGTGTACCTGGGAGTGTCTGAGGTACCTGGCAGTGTCTGAGGTGTACCTGGCAGTGGCTGGAGGTGTACCTGGAGTGACTGAGGTACCTGGGAGTGTCAGAGGTGTACCTGGGAGCCAGAGGTGTACCTGGGAGTGTCGGAGGTACCTGGGAGGTGGGTGCACCCGGGAGTGTCGGAGGTGTACCTGGAGTGTCGGAGGTGCACCAGGGAGTGTCAGAGGTGCACTTGGGAGCACAGAGGTGTACCTGGGAGCACAGGTGTACCTGGGAGGTCACAGGCACCTGGGAGTGTGAGAGGTGTGCCTGGGAGTGTCGGAGGTGTACCTGGGAGGCAAGAAGGCACCTGGGAGTGTCGGAGGTGTACCTGGGAGGTCGGAGGTGTACCCAGGGAGTGTCAGAGGTGTACTTGGGAGTGTCAGAGGTGTACCTGGGAGGTGCAGGTGTACCTGGAGCGTCACAGGTGTACATGGGAGTGTGAGAGGTGTGCCTGGAGTGTCAGAGAGGCACTTGGGAGGTCAGAGGTGCACCTGGAGTGACTGAGGTGTACCTGGGAGTTTCTGGAGGTGTACTTGTCAGTGTCTGAGGTGTACCTGGCAGTGTTCGAAGTGTACCTGGGAGGTCACAGGTGTACCTGGAGTCTCAGGGTGTGGAGGTCAGTGCACCTGGGAGTGGTGAGGTGTATCAGGGAGTGACAGAGAACCCAGGGAGTGTCAGAGGTGTACCTGGGAGGTCAGAGGTACCGGGAGTACGGAGGTACCTGGGAGTGTCACAGGCACCTGGGAGTGTCAGAGATGTACCTGGGAGTGTCAGAGGCACTTGGGAGTGGCCAGAGGTGTACCTGGGAGTGTCAGAGGTGTACCTGGGAGTACGGAGGTGCACCTGGAGTGTCACAGGTGTACCTGGGAGGTCAGAGATGTACCTGGGAGTGTCAGAGGTGTACCTGGGAGGTCAGAGGTACCTGGGAGGTCAGAGGTGTACCTGGGAGTGTCAGAGTTGTACCTGGGAGTGTCGGAGGTGTACTGGCGAGTGTGAGAAGTGTACCTGGGAGTGTTGAGATGTACCTGGGAGTGTCTGGTGTACTGGGAGGTTGGGGTGAGTACCTGGGAGTGTCGGAGGTACATGGAGGACAGAGGTGTACCTGGCAGTGTCATGTACTCAGTGTGCTGGGAGGTGCACCTTGAGTGACTGAGGTGTACCTGGGAGTGTCTGAGGTACTTGTCAGTGTCTGGTGTGGCCTGGCAGGGTCTGAAGTGTACCTGGGAGGTCACAGGTGTACCTGGGAGTGTCAGAGGTGTACCTGGGAGTATCGGAGGTGTACCTGGGAGTGTTAGAGGTATCAGGGAGGACAGAGGAGTACCCAGGAGGTCAGAGGTACCTGGGAGGTTGAGAGGTGTACCTGGGAGGTTGAAAATTGGAGGCTGGGGGAGGTGTACCTGGGAGTGTCAGAGTTGTACCTGGGAGTGTCGGAGGTATCATGAGAGTGTGAGAAGTGGTACCTGGGAGTGTCTGGGATGTACCTGGGAGGTTCAGGTGTACCTGGGAGGTCAGTGAGTACCTGGGAGTGTCGGAGGTGCACATGGAGTGACAGAGAGGTGTACCTGGAGTGTCAGTGGTGTACCTGGTGTGTCAGAGGCACCTTGGAGTGACTGAGGTGTACCTGGGAGTGTCTGAGGTGTACCTGGCAGTGTCTGAGGTGTACCTGGCAGTGTCTGAGGTGTACCTGGAGTGTGCCGAAGGTACCTGGGAGTGTGCTGGTGTACCTGGGAGTAGCAGACGTGTATCAGGGAGTGACAGAGAAGTACCTAGGAGTGTCAGGAGGTACCTGGGAGTGTGAGAAGTGCACCTGGGAGTGTCAAGATTTGGGAATGTCAGAGGTGTACCTGGAGGTTAGGGGTACCAGGATGTCAGTGGAGTACCTGGGAGTGTCAGAGGTGTACCTGGGAGTGACAGAGGTGTACCTGGGAGGTCAGAGGTGTACCTGGGAGTGTCATTGGTTCACCTGGGAGTGTCGGAGGTGCACCTGGGAGTGTAAGAAGTGCACCTGGGAGTGTCGGAGGTGCACCTGGGAGTGTCGGAGGTGTACCTGGGAGTGTCAGAGGTGTACTTGGGAGTGTGAGGTACCTGGGAGGCTGTCAGTGGTGTACCTGGAGTGTCTCAGGTACCTGGGGAGGAGGTGTGCCTGGGAGTGTCAGAGGTGCACTTGGGAGTGTCAGAGGTGCACCTTGGAGTGTCTGAGGTGTACCTGGGAGTGTCTGAGGTGTACCTGGGCAGTTCTCGAGGTGTACCTGGCAGTGGCTGAGGTGTACCTGGGAGTGACAGAGGTGTACCTGGGAGTGTCAGGAGGTACCTGGGAGTGTCAGAGGTACCTGGGAGTGTCGGAGGTGTACCTGGGAGGTAAGGGCACTGAGTGTCGGAGGTACCTGGGAGTGTCGGAGGTGTACCAGGAGTGTCAGAGGTGTACTTGGGAGGTCAGAGGTGGCACTGGGAGGTCAGGTGTACCTGGGAGGTCACAGGTGTACCTGGAGTGTGAGAGGTGTGCCTGGGAGTGTCAGAGGTGCACTTGGGAGGTCAGAGGTGCACCTTGAGTGACTGAGGTGTACCTGGGA
>NW_024720399.1:0-18477 GCF_018991925.1 Homarus americanus
ACCCACGTCAAGATTTCTTTGCTGCACTAACAGAGTGGAGACTGTTTTCACCAATTAGACTTGTCCCAACATATGCTCAGGTCTGTGTTGATGCCGAAGTCAGCAGTACCTTACCAACAACACTCATAAAAAGGATTGTGTAAGTTCAAAAGGTTGCCTTATGGTGTTAAAATGCGCAAAGTTATTTCAGTGCATCATGGACAAAATTGCTTATGGGTTGTAGGGGTATCCAGAATAATGTTGTCTAGCACTCAGGATGGAAGAAACTCCAATGGTTTTCTGCAAAATAAAAGTTATATGAAAGACAGTCTGATGCTGGAAGCCGTTGCAGGGGCTGCTCAGTAGAAGACGTTCCGTGAGTAGCGTGTTGAAGAGGTAGATGTGCAGGAGCCGTTAAGAAGATGTTCCTGTTGCTGGCCTCCTGGTTGAAAACAAATGTTAACAGCGTGAGCTTGCTGGAGGAGGTGTTGCTTGTTCAGGAAAAATGGCAGAAAAAGAGTTGGTTGGTGAGAAGCCACAGGACAGCACGACATGCTCGCTGGCGGAGCAAGGACCGCCACAGGCGAGAAGATGAGCTGCCAGGCAGCACTGAGGAGGAGGTGTTACTTGTTCAGAAGAATGGTCAGAACAAATCTCAATGGAGAGACAGAGCTAATATACCCAGCAGCCGCCATGAGTCATGTTGGGAAAACCCAGAAGTCGCCGGCCTTTTGGCTCGGTTGCTAGGATACAGCCGGCATTGGAATGCAGATACGCTTAGTTATAGGAGAGAGCAGTAGCAGGTAAGTGTGCATCTCGCAGTTTGTAGAAACGTCACTACAGGGTCTTCCCAATGTGTTATGTTTTCAGGATGATGTCCTTATTGTACAGTGACCTCCAAAAATCATGTCAAAACCTAGCCACAAGAATTCGAAAGATTGTTGGCACACAATATCAGGCTCAACAAGAGCAAATGTTCATTCAGCTAAGAAACTAACTTATCTTGGCTAAAAGTGAATGCAGAAGACTAAAGAGACCTGTAAAGAAGATAAAGTAAGAGCCATAGTAAGTTACCTGCTTCAAAAATGTCAGTGAATTAGCTTTCCTGGGTATGATACATTATTATTCAAAGGTTGTTGGTGGACTTTGTCAGTTTAGCCCTCTGCATGAACTATTAAAGAAAGAGATTCCATGGAAATGGAACGATTGCAACTCCAGAAGTCATTTGGGTGTAAAAAGCTGCTCTGTCTAGTACTGATGTTTTGATTCCTCTGTTGCAGCAGAACATTAAAAGCTCTCTTGTGATGCATGAGGCCATGGATTGCGTGCAATATAAGTCACATAATGGATAACGGTGAAGAAACAACCATTGCATATGTAACCGATCACAAGCCCCTTGGCAATTTTGGGGTCGTAAATCACCTGTTCCTTGCTAATTTGCTGCAGCAAGAATGCAGAGGACACGTATGGTCTGCATATGACTGAGATACAGCACAGACGCTCGATGATCATTCCAATGCAGATGCTTTTGTCCAGGCTATGCGTAGATCAAATGATGGAGAGACTAAGGTTATGCTGCAAATCATGTTTGCAGAAGATTTTCCAGTCACCTCTTGCAACAGATTGCTCTGCTAAACTAGGGAAGATGTTGTATTAAGTGAAAAGTCTCAAGACATACGCCAATGTGGATGGCCAGAAATTTGTCCATCCTTAGACTTTCAAACTGCATCATTTAAGATGTCAATTATTAGTAGAACAGGATGTGTAAGCGGGGGTATGAGTGTTAATTCCACAGTGTTTCAGAGGCAAATTTGAATGAACTGTATTTTGAACATCTGGTACATATGCTGGCGAAAGCACCGGCCAGTGAAATGGTATGGTGGCCCAAACTGGATGCAGCAGCTGGAATGATGGCACGTGAGTGCTCGTTTAACAGAACAAAAGGAGTGACGTTACCCACAATTCCTTTGAAAACCTGGAAATGGCCCACCTGTTCCTCCCTAAAGAGCAAGGTTACTGACTTGTGTGTTGGAGTGAACAGACAACATGCACACTGACAGTCATTCAAAGTGGGATTGATGTTACACATGTACAGTACTAATGCTGGTAGCACTATTGATGAATTAAGATTGGCTATTTGCTGAACATATAATACAAGTAGAAGCTGGACAATGGTCTCTTATTCCACCCTGGTTAGAGTTAAAACCTCTGCGAGACTCAACGGTGTAGTTACGTACTGACCTCACCTCTATCATCTCTGCTTTAATGCAAAGGAGAAATCGTTAGAATTGTAAAGGAAGCACTCTTCAAGCAGGTACTCCTACGAAATTGTAGGAAAATCAATGTATACAATAAACTAGCAAATTTCTTTACCCAGATACAGAACACACACCACATAGTGTGACAGGATGTACTCCTGAAAGAGTTAATGATGAAGATAGTTGAGAACAAGATTAAGCTTATTAAGTCAAATCTGTTTAGTTGGGGTTGTAGAGAGAAAACAAGCTCAACAAAAGATGTATCATGGTAAGAGTTCCAGTGAAAGAGTGTTCAAGGTAAAATGATAGGTGAGAAAGAAACATGGCTGGGGAAGGTTATGGTACTGTACATGCAAAGTCGATAACCAGTGCGTTATTGACAAGGTATGTGGATCTAGACATATTTAGCGAAATGTGGTAAATCTCTGACATATGTTAATGTGGGATCAAGGATTGGTTCAAGGTCACGACGAGATGAATAAACACCAGAACATGATGATAAACTGACACAGTTGCAGATGATCATGATGGATGATGAGGTAAAGATGATGCTTCAAAGCATCCATTCACCAGGTCAATTGACTGTAGTGATAATACGTCTGATCACTGATAATGCACAGAGTGCATGTGAAACCCTGTAAAACTTGGATGGAAGAAATCAGGGCCGGATCTGAGTGGGCAGCTTCTCAGGGCCTCCACAATCTGGGGACTCTCACACATTACAATATTTTATTTATTTGTTTATTCATTTGGATTATTTTTATTATTATTTTAAAATTCATCTTTAGTTTTGACATTCGGTCAGAATCTACAGTATATCAGGGCTGGTCGACAAAACGCATAAATGACCTAAGCCATCTCACTTTTGTGTGTAAAAGCAATTGCACACTATCAATAAATAACAGTTAATTAAAAATTGCAATGTTCCCACCTCTATAACGCATATAGCCAAAAATCTTCAAAAAATTATTCAAATTCCAAAACTTTCCCGCAGAGGCCACAGCCCCCCGGAACTCCCAGATGTTTAAATACTTCACGCCACCCAAACCTCTTGGTAGTTATAATAAGGGGACCGAGGCTGCCATGAACCACAGGTCTAACCAGCACTGGAGAATAGTCCTAAAGATCAAACAGAGTTAGAGACCTGTAAATAAATTAGAACCTCTAATTATCGGAATTATAAACAGGTTTTCAAAACTGTTAGTTAGAAGCCATATTTATGTTCTATCCTCTCTTCCATGCTATACTAATTCTGTTGTCACATCGTAATGACGTCTAAACCTGTTAAACAATCATCCATATTACACTTACACGTCCACAAAAAACCTCTAAGTCTTCCAGGAATGTCTGCCTCCTGTTTTTGATAACGTCATCGAATATCGTATGTTTCTTGACAAACTGTAAACGTTTCTTTCCACGAGACCCTGTAACTTTTTTACCATGAATATCAAAACTCATAATCATAGTGAAATGTGGTAAGGAGGTTAACTGAGGAATGAGTAAATATTCTAAGAGAACCAAATCTGCCTCCAAGGTAGTAAGGCGCTGCATGTTGGGACCTATTTCACCGGAGTACAGCCAGAGTCACAGGCCTATAACCACACAATCACTGCCACATGACAAAAAGCATTTATTTATTTTTTAGGTGTTATTAAAACGCCATAAAACAACCAGAATTAGTACAGTGCCTTCAGTTAAATCAGTTCATAGTTGTCATCAGTGAATGCAGAAGATATTAAATAACAAAGTGAATACATATTGGCAATCGAGCTGGTAAGCACTTGCCAGCCTATTCATTGTCATAATTGCCACAGAGACTTTAAACTTTATTTGTTTGTGTGCTTTTCGGACTGAATCCGTGTCTATAACACACCACTCACAGATACAGGTACACAGAAAAGATTCTAGTGTCATCAGTGACCGCTGAAGTTAAATAACAAAGTGAGCGCTCACTAAAACAAGCTGAAAGGCACCGTGCCGCTGAAACCAAGTCGTGTCATAGGTGCCACAGAGACTTTAAAATTTATATTGATTATTGCATTCTCAAGGACTGAAACCAGCCATAACACACCATTCACAGGGAGATACAGTGTAACGCAGTCGGACACAAATACGCA
The DNA here is from genome assembly GCF_018991925.1 of Homarus americanus. Lineage (NCBI taxonomy): Eukaryota > Metazoa > Arthropoda > Malacostraca > Decapoda > Nephropidae > Homarus > Homarus americanus. The sequence continues at coordinate 4,355 of NW_024720399.1, forward strand.
ACAGAGAGAAGCTAAGCATTTTCTCTCTTTATTTTTGAAATAGGTGTAGATTTATACACAAAGCCTGCCCCCACAAACAACAAAAAACCATGAGCATTATATCAGATTACTGCAGGAGACGTCGGATATGGAGATACAGCCCAACAACACAACGTTTAGAAGTTACTAACTGCCGTAAAACATGATGGCTGTTGCTGGTATTGCTCATGCATAGTCAAGGTAAATGAAGCGATTCATATAAGGAAAAACAGTTTAGGATAAATGATCAAGCAGGAGCCCTGCTGAATTGACAAACTGGAGGAAGCTGGAAAAGATCCTACAAGACTGAGGAAGAAGCACAGAATGAGTGTGGTTGCTAAGAGGATGCGACGTATTAGGGAGGCCACGGGGCAATAACACAGAATCAGTACAGGCCCTACAGCAGATTGGGACCCTGAAAAAGTGTGTCAAGAAAAGACCAATGCACCTACTTAGAAAAGAAAACACAAGAAACTCCTGCCACCAAACAACACCAACCCAAAACAAAAAACACACACAAAAGCAATACTACAATTTTAAATCCAGTAAACCAATGGAAACAACAACCCCCCCCAACACACAAAAAAAACAAACCACAAAAAACACACAAACAAACCACCCAACCCAAAAAACACACAAAACCCCAACAACAAAAAACAAAACACACAAACCAAAAAACAAAAAAACACACCAACACACCACCCACCAAACCTCACCGGAAGCAGCACTACAACCTACGATATGGAAAACAACGTAAACAATGATTTAACCCACCTGCAAAAATACAGTACGCAAATGCAGCACACAGAATGTGGGTGAGAGGTTTACACAAACAAGACAAAAGGCAAAGAACAAATCTTGCGACAAGTCATGTACACTAATACGACACGTTCTTGACAAGAGAGAGTTTGAACACTACCAAGAGCACACTCAACCAGATATTGTAGGAGCAGAAATTGTTGCACAAGAACAGGAAAATACCTCCAGAGGAATGAGCCAGTAATAAGGGATATGACCTATTTACGAACCTAACTCAAGAATCCTGCAGAAGTGTGGTTATCTACGCTGAAGACCTTAGACCAGCCAGGCGAGGCACAGAGAGAGACATCTGAAGAGTCCAAGTGTAAAATAAAATTAAAAGGAGGACTACTTATCAAGCCACCACAGATCCCGAAATCAGGCCAAAACCAAATGAACTTAAGAACATAATAAACAATGCAAGGACAAGCCAACCCTTCACACCTCCTTATCATGGGACTTAACTATGGCGACATCGACTGGGAGAGACGAGTCTACCGAAAGATCAGACAATTAATACTTTTTGAGAACCCTTAAGATATTCTTGTTCCAGCATAAAGAAGACCCGGACACATTACAAGAATAAAATACCAACTACTTGACCAAAAAAAAAAACAACAACACCAAACACCACAACCAAAACTGTTACTTATGTCAAAAAAACAAAAAAAACAAAAAAACAAAAAAAAAACAACCCCACCAAACAATAAGAACCAGACACTACATGAATATCATAACTGTCAAAATACCTATTTGATCGATAAATATAACCCAAGACCAAAACCCAGTGCTCTAGGAATACAGGGGATCTCAACAAGCAACCATGCGTGTCGACAAAATTAAGAAGAAACCCACAAGACGGGTTAGATCAAACGATGAACAAGACAGAGGATCAAATAGCCAAAAACAACCAAAGATAGAGTGGAGGAGGCTGAAAAGGAAAGTTCCAAAGGCTGAAGCAAACGCGAGTTCAAACAAACCCAAAGGCGTTTACCCATATGCAAAGTCAAATGAAAACGCAATAGGACACATCAGAGGCTGAAGATGCAAGTTACAAGATTCGACCAGATAAAGCTGAGGAATACAACAAGCTTTTTCTCAATGTTCACAAGAGATGCAACTAACCTTCCTGCGTTTGAGGACAACGTTCGACACAGCACCACCCACATTGTGTTCACAGAAGAGTCATAAAAATAAACTGTCCAGGCCAAGGTCCATAAGTCCTGACCCGACATTACATCCTAGAGCTAAGGAGCAATGCAACAGACACAAGAGCCCCGAAATTCTTTGTAAATGCCTGATGAACAAATGGCCCCTCAGTGAATGGAAAAGGCAGAGTCCTACTAAGAAGGGCGATACCCGACAACAACTATAGACCAGTGAGCCTGACCAGCATAAATGTAAAGTACTAGAGATATTAGCATGCAGCGACTGGAACATCACTACGAAACAACCTTGTAAAAAAAGATTGCCAACACGGTTTTACGCTGGGCGCTCTTCTTGACACAATTGCTCAAAGCGTATTGGATATTTGACCCATATTCCAGAACAGGTGTCAATATCGACAATATTACCTAGATTTAATAAAGGCTTTCACATTAATTCTACGAAACCGAAAATCAACTGAAGGTACGAATTAAGGAAATGCCTCAGCATTAATAGAAGACCATGCTACCAACCAATGTGGTGATTAATGGCACGAAAACGCATCTGCACCTGTACAAATTGGTACCGCAGTGTAGCCCACTGTTGCTTATTTGTTTCATAAATGATATGCCTGACGTTGCACACCCTCCATACAAATGTTTCCAATGACGCCGTTGAGCCAAATTAAAACCAAGGACTGTAGCAGCAGATGACCCTCAGGCTCCAGAATGGTCAGAAAAGAGCCTACAACAGAATTCAATGTCACGAAGAACAAGAGACACCTGGGCGTACCAACAGTAAAGGCGTACCATATCCCAACGGATGAAGAAAATGTAATAAGGAGACTGTGTGAAATGACCTAGGTGTGTATGTTGACAATGAGCTGAAGTTCTCAGGCCAATGTAGAGAAGAAATAATCACAACAAATTATTGGGCTTAAAAAGAAGTCGTTCAGATATCGAGACAATCAATTCTCGACGATCTTCAGGAGTGAAATGCTTCATCTGGAATACTGTCAATACCCATCTGGTCCCCGAGAGTATGCTAGGACTGTCAGGTTGGTTGAAAATGTTCAAAGAAGGGCCACCAATTGGTGCCTTCACCCGGCACCTCAGCTACCCCTGAGAGATTGGAGCGCTGAACTTTAATATACTACAGACGCAAGGGGGACCTTGTTGAGGTTTATAAGCATTCCGAGGCTACTCAGTTGAGTGTCTTACTTGAGCTGAGGACGTCCCCACAAGGGGTCACAGCTAAAAGATTGAAGAAGCAAGCCCAGAAATGTGAGGCCAAGTGAGGTTGTAAACTTGGGAACAATCTACCAGAGAGTAAGCAGACGGCACCGAGTGTGAGTTTTTAAGAGAAGACAGACAACCTGGAGCGGGTTCAAGTGGATTCAGAGCTGCATGCCCAGTATTTGCCAACAGTGCGTCACAGAGACGTGACTGACGTTCATCGGCCAGCGAGCCGACCTTTGCGAAGAAAAGCGAAAAGAGATGACGACGGCGGCTAACAAGCCGATCAGTGGCGAAGAGGATAAAAGTAGATTTTGCTGATAGCTCAGTCAGAGCATTGTTTGTGAAGATAAGAGTAGGGAATGAAACTGAGTTAGTAGTCTAAGTTTAAAACGTCAGAGTGCTGCAGTAAATAATTCAGTAAACAAGGACATGAATGTGACTTAAGGTGGCCAATTAAAAGTTTACATTTCACCAACAGGTAGACTCATTTTACCAAGTAATTTAAGACATGTTTTATTTGACCTAATAGTTTGATTGTAAGTAGCATAATAATGAAGAATGTGTTGAGTGAAGTATTTATGTCCTAATGCTCCTTTGAAACGTTGAGGTTCGTTATAAACTACCACCAACAGGTCCTATCGCGCCTAGGAAGCGTGTCGGAAGCGTGATGACGCACAACCAGTCTTGGGGAGTCACCGACCAGTGGATGCGTGAACGACGCTCACTACCACCTGGTGTCCACAGGAAGTGGTAGTATTTCACCGCCCTCCCCTGTGGTGAACCAGACGTCGGCCTCAAACCACTGCTGTAAGAGTTTGGGGAGCCGGTATATACACCTAGTAGTGGTGAGTAAATGAGCCTGAGGGCATGGTACCAGAGTTTTGCTTTTGGGATGAATACAACGTTTGTAACCATTTTTGTGTTTAACAAAAGTGTATTTGTATGTAGTTTGCGATTCACCTAGTATTCACAGTGGTTTTTCCTAATGATTTATAATTATACGGACATGGGCCTCTCACGTCACGCCACCAAGTCAGAGCATTAAGTTGTTGTAAGAGGCGCAAGCCTCACAGGGTGAGTATTTGGTGTGCGCTCTACAAATGGTGGCCTCGTGGCTCAGCAGTAGTAGTAGCGCCTGCCTACACGGAGTTTATTTGTAGCAGCTATTTTGAAATGGAGAAATAGTGTTATACAGTATAGTATGTGTATGTTTATATGCTGCCTTTTATTGACATTTGCATTATTTAAGCATTTTGACTATGACCATTTCCAACACGACCTGGACGGTTTCACCAATAAGTCGGGGAGGAGCTGTACATTATATATGTTATTTACCAAAGACAGATTAGGGGCTTGTAACAAAGAGACATGTATACAACAACAACGAATAAAACACTTGAGTAAGACTGAGCATGTATTTTATTTCCATTAAACCATGCAAGATACTACATATGGGGGGTGGTGTTGAAGGGCGTGATGGGTGGTGGTGCTGATGGGTGGAGGGTGGTGGTGTTGAGGGTGTGGGTGGTGGTATTGATGGGTGGTGGGTGGTGGTGTTGGAGGGTGGGTGGTGCTGGAGGTGTGTGTGTGGTGTTGCTGGAGTGTGTGTGTGTGGTGGTCTGGAGGGTGTTTTGTGTGGTGGTGTTGGAGGGGTAGTGTGTGTGGTGTTGGAGGTGTTTGTGTGTGGAGGTGTTGGAGGGTGTTTGTGTGTGTGGAGGTGTTGGAGGGTGTTTGTGTGTGTAGTGGTGTTGGAGGGTGTTTGTGTGTGTGTGGTGTTGAAGGATGTTTTGTGTGTGTGGTGAGTTGGAGGTGTCTGTGGGTGGTGGGTTGGAGGTGTCTGTGGTGTGGTGGTGTTGGAGGATGTTTTGTGTGGGTGGTGGTGTTGGAGGCTGTGTGTGTGGCTAGTGGTGTTGGAGGGTGTTTGTGTGGGTGGTGGTGTTGGAGGATGTTTTGCGTGTGGTGGTGTTGGAGGGCGTGTGTGTATGGTGGTGGTGGTGTTGGAGGATGTTTGTGTGTGGTGGTGTGGAGGTGTTTTGTGTGTGGTGGTGTTGGAGGGCGTGTGTGTGTGTGTGTGTGGTGTTGGAGGCGTGTGTGTGTGTGTGTGGTGTTGGAGGGCGTGTGTGTGTGTGGTGGTGTTAGAGGATGTTTTGTGTGTGTGTGGTGGTGTTGGAGGATGTTTTGTGTGTGGTGGTGTTGGAGGTGTTTGTGTGTGGTGGTGTTGGAGGTGTTTGTGTGTGTGGTGGTGTTGGAGGGCGTGTGTGTGTGTGTGGTGGAGGGCGTGTGTGTGTGTGTGTGGTGTTGGAGGGCATGTGTGTGTGTGGTGGTGGTGTTGAGGATGTTTTGTGTGTGTGTGGTGGTGTTGGAGGATGTTTTGTGTGTGGTGGTGTGGAGGTGTTTGTATGTGTGGTGGTGTTGGAGGGTGTTGTTTGTGTGTGGTGGTGTTGGAAAGTGTGTGTGTGTGTGGTGTTGGAGGTCTTTGTGTGTGGTGGTGTTGGAGGGTGTGTGGGTGGTATTGGAGGGTGTGTGTGTGTGGTGGTGTTGCAGGGGTGTTTGTGTGTGTGGTGGTGTTGGAGGTGTTTGTGTGTGTGGTGGTGTTGGAAAGTGTGTGTGTGTGGTGTTGGAGGGTGTTTGTGTGTGGTGTTGGAGGGGTGTGTGTGTGTGGTGGTGTTGGAGGATGTTTGTGTGGGTGGTGGTGTTGGAGGTGTGTGTGTGTGTGTGTGGTGTTGGAGAGTGTGTGTGTGTGTGTGGTGGTGTTGGAGTGTGTGTGTGTGGTGTTAGGTGTTTGTGTGTGGAGGTGTTGGAGGATGTGTGTGTGTGTGGTGTTGGAGGTGTTTGTGTGTGAGGTGGTGTTGGAGGTGTGTATGTGTGGTGGTGTTGGAGGGGTGTTTGTGTGGGTGGTGGTGTTGGGGGTGTGTGTGTGTGGTGGTGTTGGAGGTGTTTGTGTGTGTGGTGGTGTTGGGTGTGTGTGGTGGTGTTGGAGGGTGTTTGTGTGTGGTGGTGTTGGAGGTGTTTGTGTGTGGTGATGTTGGAGGTGTTTGTGTGTGGAGGTGTTGGAGGGTGTGTGTGTGGTGTTGGAGGGTGTTTGTGTGGTGTTGATGTTTGTGTGTGTGTGTGGTGTTGGAGGTGTTTGTGTGTGTGGTGGTGTTGGAGGGTGTTTGTGTGTGTGGTGGTGTTGGAGGATGTTTGTGTGTGGTGGTGTTGGGGGTGTGTGTGTGGTGGTGTTGGAGGTGTTTGTGTGTGTGTGTGGTGGTTGGAGGGTGTGTGTGTGTGTGGATGGTTCTTTGTGTGTGTAGTGGTGTTGGAGGGTGTTTGTGTGTGTGTGGTGTTGGAAGATGTTTGTGTGTGGTGGTGTTGGAGGGTGTTTTGTGTGTGGTGGTGTTGGAGGGTGTTTGTGTGTGTGGTGGTGTTGGAGGTTGTTTGTGTGTGTAGTGGTGTTGGAGGGTGTTTGTGTGTGGTGGTGTTGGAGTGTGTTTGTGTGTGTGGTGGTGTTGGAAGGTGTTTGTGTGTGGTGGTGTTGGAGGGTGTTTGTGTGTGTGGTGTTGGAGGGTGTTTGTGTGTGTGGTGGTGTTGGAGGTGTTTGTGTGTGGTGGTGCTGGAGGTGTTTGTGTGGGTGGTGGTATTGGAGGGTGTTTGTGTGTGTGGTGGTGTTGGAGGTGTTTGTGTGTGTGGTGGTGTTGGAGGGTGTTTGTGTGTGGTAGTGTTGGAGGATGTTTTGTGTGTGGTGGTGTTGGAGGGTGTGTGTGTGTGGTGGTGTTGGAGGGTGTTTGCGTGTGTGTGGTGGTGTTGGAGGTTGTTTGTGTGTGTAGTGGTGTTGGGGGTGTTTGTGTGTGTGTGGTGGAGGGTGTGTGTGGTGGTGTTGGAGGGTGTGTGGTGTGGTGGTGTTGGAGGTGTGTGTGGTGGTGGCGGAGGGTTTTGTGTGTGTGTGTGGTGGTGTTGGAGGTGTTTGTGGGTGGTGGTGTTGGGATGTTTTGTGTGGTGGTGGTGTGGAGGATGTTTGTGTGGGTGGTGGTGTGGAGGTGTGTGTGTGTGGGTGGTGGTGTTGGAGGGTGTGTGTGGTAGTGGTGTTGGAGGTGTTTGTGTGGGTGGTGGTGTGGAGGATGTTTGTGTGGTGGTGTTGGAGGTGTTTGTGTGTGTGGTGGTGTTGGAGGGTGTTTGTGTGTGTGGTGGTGTTGGAGGGTGTTTGTGTGTGTGGTGGTTTGGAGGATGTTTTGTGTGTGTGGTGGTGTTGGAGGATATTTTGTGTGTGGTGGTGTGGGGTGTTTTGTGTGTGGTGGTGTGAGGTGTTTGTGGTGTGGGGGTGTTTATATGTGGTGGTGTTGGAGGTGGTTTGTGTGTGTGTGTGTGTGTGTGGTGTTGGAGGTGTTTGTGTGTGTGGTGGTGTTGAAGGGTGTTTGTGTGGGTGGTGGTGTTGGAGTGTGTGTGTGTGTTGGAGTATGTGTGTGTGTGTTTGTGTGTGGAGGTGTTGGAGGGGTGTGTGTGTGTGTGTGTGTGTGGTGGTGTTGGGGTGTTTGTGTGTGTGGTGGTGTTGGGTGTGTGTGTGTGTGTGTGTGGTGGTGTTGGAGGGTGTTTGTGTGGGTGGTGGTGGAGGCGTCGTGTGTGTGGTGGTGTTGGAGGATGTTTTGTGTGGGTGGTGGTGTTGGAGGTGTTTGTGTGTGTGGTGGTGTTGGATGTTTGTGTGTGGTGTGTTGGAGGTTTGTGTGTGTGTGGTGTTGGAGATGGTGTGTGTGTGGTGTTGGAGGTTGTTTGTGTGTGTGTAGTGGTGTTGTTGGGTGTCTGTGTGTGTGGTGTTGGAGGGTGTGTGTGTTGGTGTTGGAGGTGTGTGGTGGTGTTGGGGGGTGTGTGGTGGTGGAGGGTGTTTGTGTGTGTGTGTGTTGTGGTGTTGGAGGGGTTTTGTGTGTGGTGGTGTTGGAGGGTGTTTGTGTGTGTGGTGTTGGAGGGTGTTTGTGTGTGTGTGTGTGTGTGTGGTGTTGGAGGGTGTTTGTGTGGGTGGTGGTGTTGAAGGGTGTTTGTGTGTGGTGGTGGAGTGTGAGGGTGTTTGTGTGGTGGTGGTGTGTGGTGTTTGTGTGTGGTGGTGTTGGAGGTGTTTGTGTGTAGTGTGGTGTTGTTGGGTGTCTGTGTGTGTGGTGTTGGAGGTGTGTGGTGGTGTTGGAGGTGTGTGGTGGTGTTGCAGGGGTGTGTGTGGTGGTGTTGGAGGGTGTTTGCGTGTGTGTGTGTGTGTGGTGGTGTTGGAGGTGTTTGTTTGTGTGTGTGGTGGTGTTGGAGGTTTGGAGGGTGTTTGTGTGTGTGGTGGTGTTGGGTGTGTTTGTGTGTGGTGGTGCTGGAGGGTGTGTGTGTGTGGTGGTGTTGGAAGGTGTTTGTGTGTGGTGGTGTTGGAGGTGTTTGTGTGTGGCGGTGTTGGAGGTGTGTGTGTGTGTGGTTGTGTTGGAGGTGTTTGTGTGTGTGGTGGTGTTGGAGGTGTTTGTGTGTGTGGTGGTGTTGGAGCGTGTTTGTGTGGTGGTGTTGGAGGATGTTTGTGTGTGCTGGTGTTGGAGGGTTTGTGTGTGTGTGTGGTGTTGGAGGGTTGTGTGTGTGTGTGTGGTGTTGGAGGTGTTTGTGTGGGTGTGGTAGTGTTGGAGGTTGTTTGTGTGTGTAGTGGTGTTGTTGGGTGTCTGTGTGTGTGGTGTTGGAGGGTGTGTGGTGGTGTTGGAGGTGTGTGTGGTGGTCTTGGAGGGTGTGTGTGTGTGGTGGTTGGAGGGTGTTTGTGTGTGTTTGGTGGTGTTGGAGGTGTTTGTGTGTGTGGTGGTGTTGGAGGGTTTTGGAGGTGTTTGTGTGTGTGGTGGTGTTGGAGGGTGTTTGTGTGGGTGGTAGTGTTGGAGGTTGTTTGTGTGTGTAGTGGTGTTGTTGGGTGTCTGTGTGTGTGTGGTGTTGGAGGGTGTGTGTGGTGGTGTTGGAGGTGTGTGTGGTGGTCTTGGAGGTGTGTGGTGGTGTTGGAGGTGTTTGTGTGTGTTTGGTGGTGTTGGAGGTGTTTGTGTGTGTGAGGTGGTGTTGGAGGGTTTGGAGGGTGTTTGTGTGTGTGGTGGTGCTGGAGTGTTTGTGTGTGTGTGTGTGTGTGGTGTTTGTGTGTGTGTGTGGTGTTGGAGGGTGTGTGTGGTGGTGTTGGAGGTGTGTGTGGTGGTGTTGGAGGGTGTGTGTGGTGGTGTTGGAGGGGTGTGTGGTGGTGTTGGAGGGTGTGTGTGGTGGTGTTGGAGGGTGTGTGTGGTGGTGTTGGAGGTGTGTGTGGTGGTGTTGGAGGGTGTGTGTGGTGGTGTTGGGTGTGTGTGGTGGTGTTGGAGGTGTGTGTGGTGGTGTTGGAGGGTGTGTGTGGTGGTGTTGGAGGGTGTGTGTGGTGGTGTTGGAGGTGTGTGTGGTGGTGTTGGGGGTGTTTGTGTGTGTTGTGGTGTTGGGGTGTTTGTGTGTGGTGGTGTTGGTGTGTTTGTGTGTATGGTGGTGTTGGTGTGTTTGTGTGTGTGCTGGTGTTGGAGGTGTGTTTGTGTGTGTGTGGTGGTGCTGGAGGGTGTTTGTGTGTGGTGGTGTTGGAGGGTGTTTGTGTGTGGTGGTGCTGGAGGGTGTTTGTGTGTGTGGTGGTGTTGGAGGTGTTTGTGTGTGGTGGTGTTGGAGGGTGTTTGTGTGTGGAGGTGTTGGAGGGTGTTTGTGTGTGTGGAGGTGTTGGAGGTGTTTGTGTGTGTGGTGGTGTTGGAGTGTTTGTGTGTGGTGGTGTGGAGGTGTGTTTGTGTGTGTGTGTGGTGGTGCTGGAGGGTGTTTGTGTGTGGTGGTGTTGGAGGTGTTTGTGTGTGGGTGGTGTTGGAGGGTGTTTGTGGGTGGTGGTGTTGGAGGTGTTTGTGTCTGGTGTGGTGTTGGAGGGTGTTTGTGTGGGCCAGTAATAAGTCACAGGAAAAAAAGTCAGAAAAAAGTCCTAATTTGGCTAGGGAAAAAAAGAGTCAAGGAAAAAAGTCACAATTAATTTATGGTGGCCCATTAATAAAAGGCTAGGCTAGGCTAGAGTTAGGTTAGGTTGGGATAGGTTAGGTTAGGTTGACATATATAACATCAAAAATGTGAGAATTCGATAGTTAACTTTCTTTTCATGCAACATGACTTTCATGACTTTCCTACCTATGACTTTACCTGGATTCGTTTGTGTGTGGTGCCAGAGCTGGTTTTATTTACAGCTCGTATTTTCAGGTACATATACACTACTGTTCATTTTTTTGCTGTTACATACACACAATCTTCTTACTGAATATATATAAAAATAATAATATAAATAAAAAATCAGGTCAAAAACATAAAAGATAATGAACACTTGTTATGACTGCTGACTGGAGAATGCCCAGATTAGTGAGGAGAAGTGGTCGTGAAATCTTTGCCATAGTGAAAGTATTCCCCAACTGGCAATATTTAGTATTTTCATTTTTTATTAGTATAATATTCATTTATTCCTCATTTACTGGTACTACTGTATACTCAGACCTGGTTCCCAAGCATGGATAATGATGAGTACTGTACAGGAGGTCATTGTAATAAGTGTCTTGTTATAAGTAGTTTTGCACTTAAGTAGTCAAAATAATTGTGGACCTACATGTAAAATGTTCCACAGTTAAAAGATTCTAAGGCTGAAATCTATCGATCGTCTGGAGCACAAAGCCTGCCTCCCATTATCAGTACCAGTCAACCTGTGTCCACAGGCATTGTTACTGAAGTGCTCCAGAGCTATAATTACCAACTTCGTTGTACCTTTGGTGACTTGGTGGACTATTTTGTAGCCATCAGTTCCAAAAGCAAAACAAGGTGGTGTAGTAGCTAAAAGGAAGCGTAGTAGCTATGGGATGGACATGAAATTAAAAGTTACACGTTGTAGAAAAGTAGTGAGCATCTCAATGAACAGAAATGAGTGTGCAGTGTAAGTTCATGAGCTTATGTCACATCAACACAGACCCCAAATGACTTTAAGTACTTCAAAAATTATAGTTAAATAATTTCATAAAATTAATGTGTAGTCAAATGTTTAACAAATGTTTCTTGGGTGTATATAACTGTTAAAGATACCAAATTAAACTTTATGAGTGTTACTAACAATGTGATGGTCTGATTAGACACTATTCTAATTAATTATTTTGAGAATTAATTCCCTTTATAAGTGGTTTCATTATCAGTGTTTTTCTGGTCCTTTTAAGCACTTATAACGAGGACTCCTGTATATATGAAAAAATAGTGAAATTGCAGCTGAGGCACATGCACTATTTACATTAATTCACATGAAAAACCCATACATTTCATTAATAACAATAACAGAACACATCCCTTACAATGACCAGGGTTTACCTAATTTCTATTGTCTATACTATATCTTGTAACTGTTCAGTAACCATATCTCATGTGATCAAGTGGATCTATTAATTTCCATTTTGTCCAAAATTTAAAAAGTTGCCATTCATCCTCTTGATCTTTTCCTGACCTGCAATGTCATTAAACATTCTCTACTTCTCTAATGATTAATATATAAAGTTTAATTTGCAACCACTTCTTAGAGGACTGGTGGTAAAGCAATTGCAATTCTTGCCTCCATAAACAAGATGTCACAGGTTCGATTCGGGCCGGTGGAAGTTGTTTGGACTTACTTCCTAGCCCCATTAGTCCTGTTCACCCTAACAGTAAAGTAGAGTACCTGTTGTAAGTCGAAAGTTGCAATTCGTATTCAGGGAAAAGTTGTTGGAGCTTCCACCAACGATGACACAAAACCACTGAGTCTTCAGGCTACCATGACTCTTCAGACCACAGACATAAAGACATGTTGGGCGCCAAGCAGCTACACAAGGATGTAGGGGCAGTGCCCCACAAAAAGCCACTTCTTATATTCTTCTCTTGACCTGCAATTGTTACATAACCAACTCTCTTACTTTTTAAGATATTAAGAACATATTATCAGATATTCAATTGGGTTGGGTCCAGAGCAGTAAGCAGGACAGGAGGATGTATGCAGAGCCAAAAACCAAGCAGAGATAAAGTGTGAAAGAGCTGAAAAAGGGGTTCCAGGGCTGGTAGCAAAAGCAGTCAAGTCAAACCCAAAAGACGTTTACCGTTACAAAAGTCAGAAATTAAAAAGCAGAGTGAGGAGTATCAGACCTGAAGCTTGAAAGATGGTAGTTATGCAGATTCTGACCAGGATAAAAAGCTGAGGCATTGAACAGCTTCTTTTCTCAGTGTTCACAAGAGAGGATGCAATTAACCTTCCTGCGTTGAGGACAGACACAGCACTGACCCACATTGTGTTTATAGAAGGTGTTAGAAATAAACTGTCAGGCTAAGGTCCATAAAGTCCCAGCCTGATATGGTGCATCCTAGAGTGCTAGAGTTGAGCAACAGGCTTGCCAGCCCTGAAGATCCTGTTTTGTAAATGCCTGGATGAACAGAAAGGTCCCCAGTGAATGGAAAGTGGCTTATGTGAATCCATTTCAAGAAAGACGTCGTCACTCACGAACAACTATAGACACAGTGAGCTGACCAGCATAATAGTAAATTACAGTATTATCAGAGACACTGCAATGAACATCTACAACAAAACAACCTTGTGAGATTGCCAACGGTTTTATGCCAGGACAGCTCACTGTAACAATTGCTCAAGGTATTGGATATTTGGAGCCATATTCGCAGAACAGTTAGTATACCAACAATATTAACTAGATTTTTCCAAGGCTTTCGACAGTGTGCCCACGAGGCTGTAAATCAAACTGAAAGAATCTGGAATTCGTGTCTAAGCGTGGATAGAAGACTTTCTACATGACACTTAAGCAGTGCGTGGTGATTAATGGCACGAAATCAGCATCGTACCTGTCTGGCGAGAAGTACCACAGGAGCAGTGTATTGGGCCGCTGTTGTTTGTTTCATAAATGACATGCCTGACGTTGTACACTCCTCACACAACTTTGTTTGCCGATGACATAAGTTATTTCGGGAAGTCAGAACCAACCGGACTGTGAAAAGAGCTGCAAGGACCTATGTTGGCTCTCCAAGAATAGTCAAGAAGAAACAACAATTCAATGTCACAAAGTGTGAGAGGATGCACCTGGGGACATTACTTAGCAGTGAAATTAGGCGTACCATATCAACAGGATGGAAGAAACTGCATTATTTGAGACAATGTGAGGACCTGGGCGTGTATGTTGACCGTAGGCTGGGATTCTCAGACCATTAGAGGAAGAGGTAAATCAAGAGCAAATAAGTGTTAAGGTCTTGGAAGGTGGTTCCAGATGTCAGGCGGTCACGTCCTCGTAACGATCCTTCAAGGTGAAGTGGCACCATCTCTAGATGCAATCGCAGACTGGTGCCTGCACTTCGGCACCTCCCATACCCTGAGAAGTGGAGCTATACAGACACTTGGCTTATACTGCAGACCCCAGGCAGGGGTGACCCCAATTGAGAGTGTGTAAACAGCTCAAGGGGCACTAATCAGTCGAGATGTCCTTACCTTAGACGGTGGACATAAGCCTGAGGATCACAGCTCCAAGATTGAAGAAATAGCAAGTCAGAAAACTGTGAGGCAAAACTTTTCGAATTGAGGTTGTGAGACTCTTGGAATCTGCCAGAGAAGTGTTGTGATGGCGCACAGGTGAATAACTCAAGAAGACTTGACCAACACTAGACAGGTTAATTCGATTCAAGAATAGTTAAGTACTAGCACTTGACAGTGCGTGAAACAGAGACTTGATCAATCATGGAAACAGCAAGCTGATCATTGGTGAAAGGAAGATAAAGTAAGAAAGTATGCATAACAAAATCACTTAAGAAATAAGAATTGTGTTGAAATAACCCAATGCATTTTATAATAAGATGAAATAATAAGCTTTATTGAACAACTACTCCTTCTCGTGTAAATTATTCCTTTAATTAAGCAATACGTAACTTCTA
>NW_024720400.1:0-19351 GCF_018991925.1 Homarus americanus
GAATGTTACTTCATCTTACCACAGAGTTAACAACAACACTCCATAGATGTAATCCTTCATACAAGCTCTGTGAGAATGTTACTTCATCTTACCACAGAGTTATACAACAACACCCTATAGATGTAATCCTTCATACAAGCTCTGTGAGAATGTTACTTCATCTTACCACAGAGTTGTACATCAACACCTCATATAGATGTAATCCTTCATAGAAGCTCTGTGAGAATGTTACTTCATCTTATCACAGAGTTATACAACAACACGCCTTAGATAATCCTTCATACAAGCACTGTGAGAATGTTTCTTTATCTTACCACAGAGTTATACAACCACACCCCATAGATGTAATCCTTCATAAAATCTCTGTGAGAAAGTTACTTCATCTTACCACAGAGTTATTCAGCAACACTCCATAGATGTAATCCTTCATACAAGCTCTGGGAGAATGTTACTTCATCTTACCACAGAGTTGTACATCAACACCTCATATAGATGTAATCCTTCATATAAGCTCTGTGAGAATGTTACTTCATCTTACCACAAAGTTAACAACACTCCATAGATGTAATCCTTCATACAAGCTCTGTGAGAATGTTACTTCATCTTACCACAGAGTTAACAACAACACTCCATAGATGTAATCCTTCATACAAGCTCTGTGAGAATGTTACTTCATCTTACCACAGAGTTATACAACAACACCCCATAGATGTAATCCTTCATACAACCTCTGTGAGAATGGTACTTCATCTTACCAAAGAGTTATACAACAAAACTCCATATATGTAATCCTTCATACAAGCTCTGTGACAATGTAACTTCATCTTACCACAGAGTTATACAACAACACCCCATAGATGTAATCCTTCATACAAGCTATGTGAGAATGTTACTTCATATTACAACAGAGTTGTACA
Organism: Homarus americanus; assembly: GCF_018991925.1. Taxonomy (NCBI): domain Eukaryota; kingdom Metazoa; phylum Arthropoda; class Malacostraca; order Decapoda; family Nephropidae; genus Homarus; species Homarus americanus. The sequence goes on from NW_024720400.1 coordinate 918, forward strand.
TCAACACCTCATATAGATGTAATCCTTCATATAAGCTCTGTGAGAATATTACTTCATCTTACCACAAAGTTAACATCACTCCATAGGTGTAATCCTTCATACAAGCGTTGTGAGATTGTTACTTCATCTTATCATAGAGTTAACAACAACAATTCATAGATGTAATCCTTCATACAAGCTCTGTGAGATTGTTACTTCATCTTATCACAGAGTTATAAAACAACACTCCATAGATGTAATCCTTCATACAAGCTCTGTGAGAATGTTTCTTTATCTTACCACAGAGTTATACAACAACACCCCATAGATGTAATCCTTCATACAAGCGCTGTGAGAATGTTACTTCATCTTATCACAGAGTTATACAACAACACTCCATAGATGTAATCCTTCATACAAGCTCCGTGAGAATATTACTTCATCTTACCACAGAGTAGTACATCAACACCTCATATAGATGTAATCCTTCATATAAGCTCTGTGAGAATGATACTTCATCTTACCGCAGAGTTATACAGCAACACTCCATAGATGTAATCCTTCATAAAAGCTCTGTGAGAATGTTACTTAATCTTTCCACAGAGTTATACAACAACACCCCATAGATGTAATCCTTCATACAAGCTCTGTGAGAATGTTACTTCACCTTACCACAGAGTTATACAACAACACACCATAGATGTAATCCTTCATACAAGCTCTGTGAGAATGTTACTTCAATTTATCACAGAGTTAACAACAACACTTTATAGATGTAATCTTTCATACAAGCTCTGTAAGAATGTTACTTTACCTTACCACAGAGTTATACAACAACACACCATATATGTAATCCTTCATACAAGCTCTGTGAGAATGTTACTTCATCTTACCACAGAGTTATACAACAACACTCCATAGATGTAATCCTTCATACAAGCTCTGTGACAATGTAACTTCATCTTACCACAGAGTTATACAACAACACCCCATAGATGTAATCCTTCATACAAGCTCTGTGACAATGTAACTTCATCTTACCACAGAGTTATACAACAACACTCCATAGATGTAATCCTTCATACAAGCTCTGTGAGAATGTTACTTCAATTTATCACAGAGTTAACAACAACACTTCATAGATGTAATCCTTCATACAAGCTCTGTAAGAATGTTACTTTATCTTACCACAGAGTTATACAACAACACTCCATATATGTAATCCTCATACAAGCTCTGTGAGAATGTTACTTCATCTTACCACAGAGTTATACAACAACACTCCATAGATGTAATCCTTCATACAAGCTCTGTGACAATGTAACTTCATCTTACCACAGAGTTATACAACAACACCCCATAGATGTAATCCTTCATACAAGCTCTGTGAGAATGTTACTTCATCTTACCACTGAGTTATACAACAACACCCCATAGATGTAATCCTTCATACAAGCTCTGTGAGAATGTTACTTCATCTTACCACAGAGTTATACAACAACACTCCATAGATGTAATCCTTCATACAAGCTCTGTGAGAATGTTACTTCATTTTACCACAGAGTTATACAGCAACACCCCATAGATGTAATCCTTCATACAAGCTCTGTGAAAATGTTACTTCATCTTACCACAGAGTTATACAACAACACTCCATAGATGTAATCCTTCATACAAGCTCTGTGAGAATGTTACTTCATCTTACCACAGAGTTGTACATCAACACCTCACATAGATGTAATCCTTCATATAAGCTCTGTGAGAATATTACTTCATCTTACCACAAAGTTAACAACACTCCATAGATGTAATCCTTCATACAAGCTCTGTGAGAATGTTACTTCATCTTACCACAGGTTAACAACAACACTCCATAGATGAAAATCCTTCATGCAAAATATATTGAGAATGTTACTTCATCTTACCACGGGATTGCTCTAACAAACCCCATAGATGTAATCCTTCATACAAGCTCTGTGAGAATGTTGCTTCATCTTACCACAGAGTTATCTAGCCTCCATAGATGTAATCCCATTTGCATACCAAATCCTGTGAGGGAATATTTATTTTATCTTCTGGGGTTGTACAGCAACACCCATAAGATGTAATCCTTCATACAAGCTCTGTGAAAATGTTACTTGTCTTACCACAGAGTTATGTAACAACACTCATAAGATAATCAAATCATACAAGCTCTGTAAGGAATGTTACTTCATCTTACCACAGAGTTGTACATCAACACCTCATATAGATGTAATCCTTCATACAAGCTCTGTGAGAATGTTACTTCATCTTATCACAGAGTTATACAACAACACTCCATAGATGTAATCCTTCATACAAGCTCTGTGAGAATGTTTCTTTAGCTTACCACAGAGTTATACAACAACACCCCATAGATGTAATCCTTCATACAAGCTTTGTGAGAATGTTACTTCATCTTACCACAGAGTTATACAACAACACCCCATAGATGTAATCCTTCATACAAGCTCTGTGAGAATGTTACTTCATCTTACCACCGGTTGCATCAACCCATATAGATGTAATCCTTGTATAAAAGCTCTGTGAGAATGTTACTTCATCTTACCACAAAGTTAACAACACTCCATAGATGTAATCCTTCATACAAGCTCTGTGAGAATGTTACTTCATCTTACCACAGAGTTAACAACAACACTCCATAGATGTAATCCTTCATACAAGCTCTGTGAGAATGTTACTTCATCTTACCACAGAGTTATACAACAACACCCCATAGATGTAATCCTTCATACAACCTCTGTGAGAATGTTACTTCATCTTACCAAAGAGTTATACAACAAAACTCCATATATGTAATCCTTCATACAAGCTCTGTGACAATGTAACTTCATCTTACCACAGAGTTATACAACAACACCCCATAGATGTAATCCTTCATACAAGCTATGTGAGAATGTTACTTCATATTACAATAGAGTTGTACATCAACACCTCATATAGATGTAATCCTTCATATAAGCTCTGTGAGAATATTACTTCATCTTACCACAAAGTTAACATCACTCCATAGATGTAATCCTTCATACAAGCGTTGTGAGATTGTTACTTCATCTTATCACAGAGTTAACAACAACAATTCATAGATGTAATCCTTCATACAAGCTCTGTGAGATTGTTACTTCATCTTATCACAGAGTTATACAACGGGGTTGGGCGGATCTTACCATAGATGTAGTATCAACCTTTGCAAAAGCACCGAATGGCTTCATCTTATCACAGGGGATTATACAACAACTCCGCCAGATGTAATCAGCTTCATACAAGCTCCGTGAGAATATTACTTCATCTTACCACAAGTAGTACATCAACACCTCATATAGATGTAATCCTTCGCAAAAGCTCAGAATGGTAAAACATCGCCGCGGTTATGCAGCAACCTCCTAGATGTAATCCTTCGTACAAGCTCTGTGAGAATGTCACTTCATCGTACCACAGAGTTATTCAAAAACACCCAATAGATGTAATCCTTCATACAAGCTCTGTGAGAACGGTACTTCATCTTACCACAGAGTTATACAACAACACCCCATAGATGTAATCCTTCATACAAGCTCTGGGAGAATGTTACTTCATCTTACCACAGAGCTATACAACAACACCTCATAGATGTAATCCTTCATACAAGCTCAGTGAGAATGATACTTCATCTTATAATCCTTCATACAAGCACTGTGAGAATGTTTCTTTATCTTACCACAGAGTTATACAACAACACCCCATAGATGTAATCCTTCATACAAGCTCTGTGAGAAAGATACTTCATCTTACCACAGAGTTATACAACAACACTCCATAGATGTAATCCTTCATACAAGCTCTGTGAGAATGTTACGTCATCTTACCACAAAGTTGTACATCAACACTCCATAGATGTAATCCTTCATACAAGCTCTATGAGAATGTTACTTCATCATACCACAAAGTTAACAACAACACTCCATAGATGTTATCCTTCATACAAGCTCTGTGAGAATGTTACTTCATCTTACCACAGAGTTATACAACAACACCCCATAGATGTAATCCTTCATACAAGCTCTGTGAGAATGTTACTTCATCTTACCACAGAGTTATACAACAACACTCCATAGATGTAATCCTTCATACAAGCTCTGTGAGAATGTTACTTCATCTTACCACAGAGTTATACAGCAACACCCCATAGATGTAATCCTTCATACAAGCTCTGTGAAAATGTTACTTCATCTTACCACAGAGTTATACAACAACACTCCATAGATATAATCCGTCATACAAGCTCTGTGAGAATGTTACTTCATCTTACCACAGAGTTGTACATCAACACCTCATATAGATGTAATCCTTCATACAAGCTCTGTGAGAATGTTACTTCATCTTACCGCAGAGCTATACAACAACACTCCATACATGTAATCCTTCATACAAGCTCTGTGAGAATGTTACTTCATCTTACCACAGAGTTATACAACAACACCCCATAGATGTAATCCTTCATACAAGCGCTGTGAGAATGTTACTTCATCTTATCACAGAGTTATACAACAACACTCCATAGATGTAATCCTTCATACAAGCTCCGTGAGAATATTACTTCATCTTACCACAGAGTAGTACATCAACACCTCATATAGATGTAATCCTTCATATAAGCTCTCTGAGAATGATACTTCATCTTACCGCAGAGTTATACAACAACACCCCATAGATGTAATCCTTCATACAAGCTCTGTGAGAATGTTAATTCACCTTACCGCAGAGTTATACAGCAACACTCCATAGATGTAATCCTTCATACAAGCTCTGTGAGAATGTTACTTAATCTTTCCACAGAGTTATACAACAACACCCCATAGATGTAATTCTTCATACAAGCTCTGTGAGAATGTTACTTCACCTTACCACAGAGTTATACAACAACACACCATAGATGTAATCCTTCATACAAGCTCTGTGAGAATGTTACTTCAATTTATCACAAAGTTAACAACAACACTTCATAGATGTAATCTTTCATACAAGCTCTGTAAGAATGTTACTTTATCTTACCACAGAGTTATACAACAACACACCATATATGTAATCCTTCATACAAGCTCTGTGAGAATGTTACTTCATCTTACCACAGAGTTATACAACAACACTCCATAGATGTAATCCTTCATACAAGCTCTGTGACAATGTAACTTCATCTTACCACAGAGTTATACAACAACACCCCATAGATGTAATCCTTCATACAAGCTCTGTGACAATGTAACTTCATCTTACCACAGAGTTATACAACAACACTCCATAGATTTAATCCTTCATACAAGCTCTGTGAGAATGTTACTTCAATTTATCACAGAGTTAACAACAACACTTCATAGATGTAATCCTTCATACAAGCTCTGTAAGAATGTTACTTTATCTTACCACAGAGTTATACAACAACACTCCATATATGTAATCCTTCATACAAGCTCTGTGAGAATGTTACTTCATCTTACCACAGAGTTATACAACAACACTCCATAGATGTAATCCTTCATACAAGCTCTGTGACAATGTAACTTCATCTTACCACAGAGTTATACAACAACACCCCATAGATGTAATCCTTCATACAAGCTCTGTGAGAATGTTACTTCATCTTACCACAGAGTTATACAACAACACTCCATAGATGAAATCCTTCATACAAGCTCCGTGAGAATGTTACTTCATCTTACCACAGAGTTGTACATCAACACCTCATATAGATGTAATCCTTCATATAAGCTCTGTGAGAATGTTACTTCATCTTACCGCAGAGCTATACAACAACACTCCATACATGTAATCCTTCATACAAGCTCTGTGAGAATATTACTTCATCTTACCACAGAGTTGTACATCAACACCTCATATAGATGTAATCCTTCATATAAGCTTTGTGAGAATGTTACTTCATCTTACCACAAAGTTAACAACAACACTCCATAGAAGTAATCCTTCATACAAGCTCTGTGAGAATGTTACTTCATCTTATCACAGAGTTAACAACAACAATTCATAGATGTAATCCTTCATACAAGCTCTGTGAGAATGTTACTTCATCTTATCACCCAGTTATACAACAACACTCCATAAATGTAATCCTTCATACAAGCTCTGTGAGAATGTTTCTTTATCTTACCACAGATTTATACAACAACACCCCATAGATGTAATCCTTCATACAAGCGCTGTGAGAATGTTACTTCATCTTATCACAGAGTTATACAACAACACTCCATAGATGTAATCCTTCATACAAGCTCCGTGAGAATGTTACTTCATCTTACCACAGAGTTGTACATCAACACCTCATATAGATGTAATCCTTCATATAAACTCTGTGAGAATGTTACTTCGTCTTACCACAGAGTTATACAACACTCCATAGATGTAATCCTTCATACAAGCTCTATGAGAATGTTACTTCATCTTTCCAAAGAGTTAACAACAACACTCCAGAGATGTAATCCTTCATACAAGCTCTGTGAGAATGTTACTTCATCTTATCACAGAGTTATACAACAACACTCCATAGATGTAATCCTTCATACAAGCTCTGTGAGAATGTTACTTCATCTTACCACAGAGTTAACAACAACACTCCATAGATGTAATCCTTCATACAAGCTCTGTAAGAATGTTACTTTATCTTACCACAGAGTTATACAACAACACTCTTAGTGATGTAATTCTTTTCTATATGTTCTGTGAGAATGTTACTCATCTTACCACAGTTATACAACAACAATTTACAGACGTAATCTTCATACAAGCCCTTGGGAGAACGTTATTTTATCTTTTACCACAGGAGTTATACAAATTAAATACTCCATATAGATGTAATCCTTCATACAAGCTCTGTGAGAATGTTACTTCATCTTACCACAGAGTTATACAACAACACCTCATAGATGTAATCTGTCATACAAGCTCTGTGAGAATGTTACTTCATCTTATCAAAGCGTTATACAACAACACCCCATAGATGTAATCCTTCTTACAAGCTCTGTGACAATGTTACTTCATCTTATCAAAGCGTAATACAACAACACCCCATAAATGTAATCCTTCATACAAGCTCTGTGAGAATGTTACTTCATCTTAATACATAGTTAAACAACAACACCCTATAGATGTAATCCTTCTTACAAGCTTTGTGAGAATGTTACTTCATCTTATCATTATACAACAACACCTACAGATGTAATCCTTCATACAAGCCCCCAGGAGAATGTTTCTTTATCTTACCACAGAGTTATACAACAACAATCTCCCATAGATGTAATCTCATACAAGTTTCCAGAGAAAGATACTTATCTTACTACAGAGTTATATACAACACTCCATACATGCCTCCTTCACACAGTTTCTGTGAGAATGTTAATTTCATCTACCACAGAGTTGTACATCAACACTTAAGTATAGATGTAATCCTTCATACAAGCTCTGTGAGAATGTTACTTCATCTTACCACATAGTTATACAACAACACCCCATAGATGTTATCCTTCATACAAGCTCTATGAGAATGTTACTTCATCCTACCACAGAGTTATACAACAACACCCCATAGATGTAATCCTTCATACAAGCTCTGTGAGAATGTTACTTCATCTTATCACAGAGTTATACAATAACACTCCATAGATGTAATCCTTCATACAAGCTCTGTGAGAATGTTACTTTATCTTACCACAGAGTTATACAACCACACCCCATAGATGTAATCCTTCATACAATCTCTGTGAGAAAGTTACTTCATCTTACCACAGAGTTATTCAACAACACTCCATAGATGTAATCCTTCAAACAAGCTCTGTGAGAATGTTACTTCATCTTACCACAGAGTTGTACATCAACACCTCATATAAATGTAATCCTTCATATAAGCTCTGTGAGAATGTTACTTCATCTTACCACAAAGTTAGCAACAACACTCCATAGATGTAATCCTTACATAAGCCTAGAGAATACATTTCATCTTTATCAGCAGAGTTATACAACAACACTCCATATATGTAATCCTTCATACAAGCTCTGAGAATGTTACTTCATCTTACCACAGAGTTATACAACAACACTCCATAGATGTAATCCTTCATACAAGCTCTGTGAGAATGTTACTTCATCTTACCACAGAATTATACAACAACACCCCATAGATGAAATTCTTCATACAAGCTCTGTGAGAATGTTACTTCATCTTACCACAGAGTTGTACATCAACACCTCATATAGATGTAATCCTTCATATAAGCTCTGTGAGAATATTACTTCATCTTACCACAAAGTTAACAACACTCCATAGATGTAATCCTTCATACAAGCTCTGTGAGAATGTTACTTCATCTTATCACAGTGTTATACAGCAACACTCCATAGATGTAATCCTTCATACAAGCTCTGTGAGAATGTTACTTCATCTTACCACAGAGTTATACAACAACACCCCATAGATGTAATCCTTCATACAAGCTCTGTGTGAATGTTACTTCATCTACCACAGAGTTATACAAATACACCTCATAGATGTAATCCTTCATACAAGCCTAGGAGAATGTTATCATCTACTACAGAGTTATATGCAACAACACTCCATAGATGTAATCCTTCATATAAGCCTGTGACACGTAACTTCATCTTACCACAGAGTTATACAACAACACCATATATGTAATCCTTCATACATGCTCTGTGAGAATGTTACTTCATCTTACCACAGAGTTATACAACAACACCCCATAGATGTAATCCTTCATACAAGCTCTGTGAGAATGTTACTTCATTTTACCAAAGAGTTATACAACAACACTCTATAGATATAATCCTTCATTCAAGCTCTGTGAGAATGTTACTTCATCTTACCACAGAGTTGTAGATCAACACCTCATATAGATGTAATCCTTCATACAAGCTCTGTGAGAATGTTACTTCATCTTACAACAAATTTAACAACAACACTCCATACATGTAATCCTTCATACAAGCTCTGCGAGAATGTTACTTCATCTTATCACAGAGTTAACAACAACACTTCATCGATGTAATCTTTCATACAAGCTCTGTAAGAATGTTACTTTATCTTACCACAGAGTTATACAACACTCCATATATGTAATCCTTTATACAAGCTCTGTGAGATTGATACTTCATCTTACCAGAGTTATACAACAACACCCCATAGATGTAATCATACAAGCCTCTGTGAGAATGCTTCAACTTACCACAGAGTTAAGGCTAAACAATAATCCATAGATGTAATCTCATACAAGCTCAGACAATGTAACTTCATCTTACTACAGAGTTATACAACACCCCATAGATGTATCCTTCATGGTAGTTTCTGGGAGAATGTTACTTCATCTTTACCACAGTGTTATACAACAACACCCCATAGATGTAATCCTTCATACAAGCTATGTGAGAATGTTACTTCATATTACAACAGAGTTGTACATCAACACCTCATATAGATGTAATCCTTCATATAAGCTCTGTGAGAATATTACTTCATCTTACCACAAAGTTAACATCACTCCATAGATGTAATCCTTCATACAAGCGTTGTGAGATTGTTACTTCATCTTATCACAGAGTTAACAACAACAATTCATAGATGTAATCCTTCATACAAGCTCTGTGAGATTGTTACTTCATCTTATCACAGAGTTATACAACAACACTCCATAGATGTAATCCTTCATACAAGCTCTGTGAGAATGTTTCTTTATCTTACCACAGAGTTATACAACAACACCCCATAGATGTAATCCTTCATACAAGCACTGTGAGAATGTTACTTCATCTTATCACAGAGTTATACAACAAATAATTCCCATAGATGTAATCCTTCATATATGCTGTGGAGAATGTTACTCATCTTATCACAGAGCATTCAAACAACACCCATAGATGTAATCCTTTCATACAAGCTCCGTGAGAATGTTACTTCATCTTACCATGGAAGCTATATCAACACCCTAGTATAGATGTAATCCTTCATAAGCCTCCAGGAGAATGTTACTTCATCATGCTGCAGAGTTATACAAATCACTTCCATACATGTAATCCTTCATATAAGCTTTGTGAGAATGTTACTCATCTTTACCACAAAGTTACTTAACACACACCCATAGATAATCCTTCATACAAGCCTGTGAGAATGTTACTTCATCTTACCACAGAGTTATACAACAACACCCCATAGATGTAATCCTTCATACAAGCTCTGTGAGAATGTTACTTCATCTTATCACAAAGTTAACAACAACACTCCATAGAAGTAATCCTTCATACAAGCTCTGTGAGAATGTTACTTCATCTTATCACAGAGTTAACAACAACAATTCATAGATGTAATCCTTCATACAAGCTCTGTGAGAATGTTACTTCATCTTATCACAGAGTTATCCAACAACACTCCATAGATGTAATCCTTCATACAAGCTCCGTGAGAATGTTACTTCATCTTACCACAGAGTTGTACATCAACACCTCATATAGATGTAATCCTTCATATAAGCTCTGTGAGAATGTTACTTCATCATGCCGCAGAGTTTTACAACAACACTCCATACATGTAATCCTTCATACAAGCTCTGTGAGAATGTTACTTCATCTTACCACAGAGTTGTACATCAACACCTCATATAGATGTAATCCTTCATATAAGCTTTGTGAGAATGTTACTTCATCTTACCACAAAGTTAACAACAACACTCCATAGAAGTAATCCTTCATACAAGCTCTGTGAGAATGTTACTTCATCTTACCACAGAGTTATACAACAACACCCCATAGATGTAATCCTTCATACAAGCTCTGTGAGAATGTTACTTCATCTTACCACAGAGTTATACAACAACACGACATAGATGTAATCCTTCATACAAGCTCTGTGTGAATGTTACTTTATCTTACCACAGAGTTATACAACAACACCCCATAGATGTAATCCTTCATACAAGCTCTGTGAGAAAGTTACTTCATCTTACCACAGAGTTATACAACAACACTCCATAAATGTAATCCTTCATACAAGCTCTGTGAGAATGTTACTTCACCTTACCACAGAGTTGTACATCAACACCTCATATACATGTAATCCTTCATATAAGTTCTGTGAGAATGTTATTTCATCTTACCACAAAGTTAACAACAACACTCCATAGATGTAATCCTTCATACAAGCTCTGTGAGAATGTTACTTCATCTTATCACAGAGTTAACAACAACACTTCATAGATGTAATCTTTCATACAAGCTCTGTAAGAATGTTACTTTATCTTACCACAGAGTAATACAACAACACTCCATATATGTAATCCTTCATACAAGCTCTGAGAATGTTACTTCATCTTACCACAGAGTTATACAACAACACTCCATAGATGTAATCCTTCATACAAGCTCTGTGAGAATGTTACTTCATCTTACCACAGAGTTATACAACAACACCCCATAGATGTAATCCTTCATACAAGCTCTATGAGAATGTTACTTCATCTTATCACAGAGTTATACAACAACACTCCATAGATGTAATCCTTCATACAAGCTCTGTGAGAATGTTACTTTATCTTACCACAGAGTTATACAACAACACCCCATAGATGTAATCCTTCATACAAGCTCTGTGAGAATGTTACTTCATCTTACCACAGAGTTATACAACAACACTCCATAGATGTAATCCTTCATACAAGCTCTGTGAGAATGTTACTTCATCTTACCACAGAGTTATACAACAACACCCCATAGATGTAATCCTTCATACAAACTCTGTGAGGTATGTTACTTCATCTTACCACAGAGTTATACAACAACACTCCATAGATGTAATCCTTCATACAAGCTCTGTGAGAATGTTACTTCTTCTTACCACAGAGTTATACAACAACACTCCATAGATGTAATCCTTCATACAAGCTCTGTAAGAATGTTACTTCATCTTACCACAGACTCATCCTTATTAGTTTTAATTACAGGTTATGTATATAGATGTAATACCAAATGTATAATGTGGTAAACTTCATGACAAAGTACCTACATATGACTTTAACAGTGACTACCTCTTATTCAGGAATGTTGCATGTATATAAAAGCAGAGGCAGTACATTTATTTTATGCTGTACTTATATAGTTTACATTATGAATACAGTATATACAACATATATTTGTTTAAATTTTCATAGGAGGAGTTAGAAATATTTTTGATAGTGTTGTGCCAGTCTTACATGTCTATATATCGTGTTCCTTACCACAAAATGTATCCCAAAACGATAAACATATGTAACAAAAGTGACACAAACAACATAACAATCCATATATGAGTGTAATATACTTTCTGTAATTGTTTTTAAGCCAAAGTATGATGGTGTTATACAAGGTGATGAATACAACCACTATTAAAGACCAATTAAGGCGTCCAGTGTAGTAACCCGCTGTCCACCACTATTGTATAGTGGAAATGGTGATATTTATAGCACTGTCTTCCCGAAACCCTGTTCTATCCAGAGACAAGTCTTGGTGCAGAAAGTGAAAATGTATGAAGTCCCAAGAGTACAGGGAGGGGGACAATGGACCGCTCTTGGTAGCCGTGAACTGGTTAGCCGTCTGTCACAACCTGGATAGGTGGTACACACAGCCAACCAATTTCATGGTCACGTTTGTGCAGTTAGTCCGTTGAACATTTAATTATTCCTATTATGCTACAGCGCCCACAAAACATGTGAACCATTTTAGTCCCCCAGTAAAGACTTCCGTTCTCTATTCACTTCAGTATGTCTCAGTCTTCCTCGGGTATTTTTTAATTAACTCAGGATGTTCAAGGAAATTCATATTGTGGGTGAATGAATTTATTGTACAATCGATTATGTACAACTACCGTGATAGTAAAGAGTCTAGATGTGTTGAGTATATGTTGAAGGCATCCTGTATCTTATATGTTGAGTATTTCGTGTGAAGAGATTGTGTGCTGTGTACATCTGTTTACCAGATGTAGATCATAATTATGTACAGTGTTCTTACGCGGCGGCCGTTGGTAATTAAAGTCATTCTATATTGATATATCAACATCAGAGAATCCGATGAAAACATACAAAGTGTTGTCAGTCTTATATTAAAAAAGTTAGATAATTGTCTGAAATGTAAACACAAAACGTATTTATAGCTCGAGTTTAACGGAAATTCAATTATCTCCATGGTTGCCAGATGTACGACATTCTTCACGGCCAAGACTCGTGCCATCTCACGGCCAAATCTTTTTGAATGGGAAGCACAAGGATGTAATAGGCCCCTGTCTCATCAACAGAACGTATTATATAAATGGGTCAATACATCTGATATTATATTCAGATTCACCACCCTGTAACTTTCCACTGTCTATGAGTAAGACATGAGATGGACACGTGAGCGGGCAACTTACCCAAGAGGGCGAGACCCATAGCTCAGCATTTCTGTAAGCACGCACTGCGATGCCCCTAAGCTTCAGTAGCTCACCACAACTCATATCGTAAGGACGTGACCTAACGTTTATCATACATAAACGCCGTCCCTTTCTCATTCACTCCTAGACAGTGAGACTTACGGTTGATATACACTCAGGAATTATATATACAACCTTTTATAATAAAACAAAGGAACTACCGTTTGGGTTTCGTTACTTAAAACCCAAATATAAATATGTGTGAACGGATTGGTTAATTGGACAAGCAGCCGATTCATATAGGTGGCAAGCGGTGTGTACGGATTCTTCAAACTGGTAGTCGTATCATCCGTCTGTGTCTTGTGAAAAACAAGAAACCACACAGCAGTGACGCGTTACATAATCCGAGTGTTTAAAACTATATCCCGTATTGAGACGATATGTAGTGAGCGCTCCTTATCTCTGTCACATACAAATACGTGCAGAATTCGTAATATACAAATATTACAGCCTGTTGGTACATATCCAGATTGAGCCGGTTGAGATAGACTCCACTCAGCATTCCCTAGACATTACAGAGTTGCAGTGTTGAAAAACAGTTTCGTAGCCTGGAATTCAATTGGTATTTCACTAGCAGCTGAGCAGTATTGTTGTGTCGTCAGCGCGAATTACGAATTCCGGTATCATCATACAGATCTCCATATATACGTGGACTGTGAAGAATTGGCACACGGCAGTTTTCGCCAGCGAACCAGCACGACCAGTGTGATAACCAATCATCAGTTTTCTGATCGCCGGAGGAGGAACTCACCTACAGGTATTCAAGTGGACTCGTCTCTTACCAAAGGAGAAGCATCTCTCGTTGCCAAGGAAACCAGCAGCAGCGCACGCATCCTAGGAAGAGGCCCCACCCTCACTCCACCCACCGCTCCACTCAGAACTCTTGAAGGATCACATTTTCTATACAGACGTACTACTCTGTATAAATAGGTATTTAAATTACATAGTTCTACACACATGAACACGTTCGAGAGATATCTTCACACCGATAGGTTCGTCGGATAGGATTATTTCAATGATAAAGTGTCGAATGTAAAATTAATGTATTGAAATCCTATAATTTACAGTAGTTTGTAAGTGTCTGTCTACTTATTGATAGTTTAATAATTAACTACAAAACATATTCATTTGTCTTGTAAATGAGAGGCAAGTGATCTACTTACTGTTAAGTATTCATTGACCCAAGGGGGCTAATAGATAATTTCTAAGTTTCCCATGTCTAATGTAGATGAAATCGAACGCCTAGCGCAACTGTTTGCTGATAACCAACTCATCAATGATCAAGCCCAGACTGACATAGATTTTGAGTATGGAACACAGTTAAATGAGTCGGTAGGAAGTAGTGAGAAAGTTATAGACGAATCATTTGACGACTTAAACCGTCGTACCCTACGGTCTGGTAATCACTATAGTACCTCACCTAAGTATACTAAAGCAGTTACCCCTGTTACAGGTGATAGTGTGTCTGTTGCTAAATCGGTAACAACCTTATTAACCCAGCCTTCTGTTAAGAGTAACAATACTAATTTGCTTAATACTAACACTAAAATGTCATCTTCTAAACCTCACACCAGTACTACTACCACACCTAAAGCTGATAATGTTATTAATATCATGCAGCGCGGTGATTATGTTCGAAATTTCACGGGACAAGACGATTATAGGGTAGCACATTTTATTCGTGCATGTGAAGATAGCATGCGCAATAGTCACATAACGACTGATGAAGAAAAGAAAGCATATGTACGTTCCCATATAACGCAGGGTTCCTATGCAGGCAGTCGTTTAAATGCGTTTGGTTTACAAAGCCCTGACTATGAAAAGTTCAAGCGAACGCTAATTGGGATTTTTGGGGGTAGGTCACAGCTGGGCCAACTGCAATGGATCTTCAGATGGTTGGATCGCTGTATTCCAGGTATACGAAACGAAACACCCGTTGACGCTGTTGACATCGCGGGCGAGGTTCGCCAGGACATGCAAGCGACCTTCCGGTCATCAGGCTGGTACAACTCACGGGGTGATATGCCACCGGACAATGTGGATTGTTGTTGTTGTATAGATTGTCGGACCGTAGTCCGACACGGGCCTTTGCCTATAGGCGGCCCGTTTGGTGGTTCCGGCTGGAGCTCCAGGAGCAGCCAGACCGGATTGGGATTGGAGGTGGTCCCACCTGCAGATTGGAGGGATACTGCAGGTTGCAAGTGTGAGCGGACCCCCGATCAGTGGACGCTTACCACCAGCCCCCACTCTTGGACGTGGTCAGCTTCGGAGTGGCGCGCCCCCGAACTGGGGTCCGCACTTGCTGGGAGAGGATGCTTTCTAAGCTATCTGGGTGGTGGGTATCGTGTGATGACCCGGAGTAGGTGGTGAATGTGGTCTGTATGGGCCTTTCGGGTTAGAGTGGCCGCTGGTGTTGTGTGTGTTTCTTGGGAGATTTGAGTTCTGTTTCGGAGGCTTTGTGTGACCTCGCAATCGAGGAGATAGTGTTCAAGTGGGTTGGCTCCTGACAGTAGGTGCATTCCATGACGTCATTTCCGATCATCTGCCAGGAGCACTTGTACCCTAGTCGTAGTCGGTGAAGGCTGACTTGGGTTTGTCTTGGAGTTTTCTTGTCAGCGAAAGGTGGTTCCCCTTTTGTGGCCGCCAGGTACCATTTGGCTGATTGGGAACCAGCGTTGAGTGCATGAAGGAAGCTCTTTTTGATGTGGAGCTTGGTAGTCTTTCTGAGGTGATTCTTGATCTGTTGCACACTTGCTGGAACTTGGATGTGTACGCTACTAGAGCGTGTAGCTGCCTTGGCTGCTTCGTCTGCCACGTCGTTTCCTCCGATTCCTACATGACTGGGAATCCAGTGTAAGACGACTGGTCGGTTTTGGCTTTGGAATTCCTGTAGCTGTGCGAGGATCGAGGTGATGATGTGGACGTTGTCTCTTGGTTGACTGTGTTGCAGCGCCTGCATGGCCGTTTTCGAGTCCGTGTGAATTATGACGGACTTGTTGTGTTGTGTTGCAGCGTGTTGTAGGGCCTTTGAGATTGCTACCAGTTCTGTTTGTAGGGTGGAGCAGTCGTTGGAAAGTCTCCATTTGAGGGTCTGACCTTGGGTGTAGAAGGCCGCTCCGGATCTGTGATGTTTTGGGTCCACCGAGCCGTCTGTGAAGTATGATGCTGCATCAGCCGGTGTCTCGGTGGCTATGGCTTGGAGAGATATTTTTTTGAGGTCCTCCTTCTGGAGGTTGGCTTTGCTGTCGCCGAGGTCGGTGAATTTGAGTGTGGCTGGTGGAGGGCTCCATGGTGGAGGAACAGCGTAACCATTGTCTCGTGTGTCTTGGTTGTTCTTGACGAGTGTTTCTGCTTGCAGGTGTCGGATGACCTCGCTTGCCTCATGCGACCAGGTGGCCCCTCGCACTCTGTGGTCGAGGTGGAGGGAGGCGCTGATTCGAATCTTGGCAACTGTGGGCTTGTCTGCTCTACAGATTTTGGCGAGGAGACCGGCTGTCACCTGCTTGACTCGTACTGCCAGGGGTGGTAGTTCGGTTTCCATTTGCAGATTGCAGATTCTGGTCCACATGGGTGCTCCGAGCATGGTCCTGAGAGCATTGTTTTGAATGACTTCTAGCTTAGCTATTTGGTCTTCTCTCAGTCCAATGAGTGCTGGAGCACTGTAATCTACCAGCGATCTGATGGCGGCTGTGTAGTAGGCTTTGAGCACATGAAGGTTTGCTCCTGCGGATTTGCTGGTGAGCGACCTCATTATATTGTGTCTGCTCTTAGTCCTGTGCCTGAGATACTCGAGTTGCGGCTTGAAGGTGAGTTTCTGGTCAAACCAGATTCCAAGACACTGGTGGGCGTTGGTCCAGACTACCGGCGAGTTTTGTATGGAGAGCATCTTGTCTGGTGTGTCTATGCAGATGGCCATCGCTTTCGACTTGGCTGGATTTATCTTGAGTCCAAGTCTGTTGCACTCCTCTTCTATAAGTTGGAGTGCGTGTTGCGTGTTGGCTAGTCTGTTCTATCCTCTTACTATAAGCTGTAAGTCGTCTGCATAGCATAGGAGCTTGGCTGTTTGTCTGAAGGGAAGTTTGACTAGATTTTCCATCAGGACGTTGAACAGCATTGGACTGAGGATGCCTCCTTGTGGGGTTCCGTTTTCATGGACCCTGTAGCTTGAGGTTGCTCCCTGAAAGCGTACTCGTGCTTCTCTCTGTGTGAGGTAGTTCTGGATCCACCCCAGCAACCTTCCTTTGACGCCTTTTTTAGCGACCGTAGTTGTAATGGCCAAAGGATTTGCTAGTTCGAAGGCTTTCTCCAGGTCGAGGAAGACCACCAGAGCTGGTTTGTTGTCCACTGTGCTGAGTATCTCGGCGATGTTGTTGCCTGTGCCGGTGTTCTCGGTGTAAGCAAAGATGTGAGGGTGTGGGCTGCCTACTTTCCACTTGAGTCGGTTGAGAGCCATTCTTTCTCCCGTCTTCGCTATGCAGCTGAGAAGGGAGATGGGCCTCGGCTTGTCTGGTTCTCTGGGCTTCGGAATGGGCTGTATATCTGCCTTCTTCCATTCCGGTGGGAGTCTTTGTGCTGTCCACGAAGCATTGATGGCTTGCAGCAGAGCCTCGTGTCCGGCTGTACCGGCATGAGAGAGCATGGAGTAGGTTATCCTGTCGGCCCCTGGAGCTGTATCCTTGCTTCGTTTTAGCGACTTCTGGAGTTCTTGCTGGTTGAATGGTCTGTCAGTGTCATCTTCGCTGTTGCAGGCCTCTTCGATCATCTGGAGTCTGACCTGTCGCAGACGCCGTTGTGTCTCCTCCGCCTGTCTCGGGAGGTTTTTCGTTGCTGCTCGGTCAGAGAACAGTTTTGCAAGTCTCTCGGCTTCCTCTTCTGGGTTAGGATGAGTTGGTGGTGGTGGTGTTGCCTTCCCAGATGCCCTTCG
>NW_024720401.1:0-14913 GCF_018991925.1 Homarus americanus
ATAATCTTCGTTCAGTTACGTATTGCTATGGATGTTTCTGCAATTCTTATTTCAGGATTAATTTTTAGTGGGAATTAGAAACATTGTACTTTAACAGTGAATAAAGACTTTTCTTTTCTTTTACATGATCCAGGTAACAGGGGTGGAGAGGCGGTAACCGCTCTGAGACCCTTCTTAGTTGTGTCTTCTTACCTGGGCATACGTGCCCCGTCTCCCCTGACCCGCTGGCTGGCTGGGTCCTGTGTTTAATGGTCGACCTTCATTATGGCTCCTCCCTCTCCTTGGCTCCTCTTACAGGACCGCCCATACCCCCCCACATCTCCCATACAGTAATAGCCACGTCTAACCTGCCCAACCAGTCTGTCCTGTTCGCCATCAAATAAATTTTTTGTTTATGTAGGGGTTCCTCTCAGCTGCCACGTGTAGGTTAGCCAGAGTGATGTAGGTTCTCGCTGCTGCTGCCCGACTGGAGCGCACGTGTTTGTGTGTGTATATTCCGACTGAAATTCCATGTGGCAATACCACCAGCCAGGTGGGTGTGGAGGCTTCATGTGTCTCGCGTCGCTGCAAAGGTTCTCTTACTTCTTCCAACGTGGTTTAATTTCTACATGTTCCGCCTCTCACCTGACCTACCATACCTGTCTTTGGGGCTCCTGCTGGCGTTTAATTAAGTCGATGAGGGGAGGCGGGGGTAGAATGGTGTGTTTGGGCTATTTTAGGGAGGTGATTGTGGTGGTGGGTGGGAGGAGAGGGATGAAGGAGGGACTAGTGGTGGTGTGAAAGGTTTCATGCACACCTTCCCTCTCTTATACACAGTCTCCACCACCACTACTAGTCCAGTGCTGTATAGTGTGTGCATTGTACCCGCAGTCTCACGCCCACACATAAGAATATAACATAAAGGAGTCTGCAATAGGCCTGTGCAGCTCCTGTCGAGAGTTACTACCACTCTATCATCCATGAATCTATCTAGCCTCCTTTTGACTTTCAGCACTTTACTACAAAGTTGCTGCTTATTCCACTCGTCCACCACCTATTGTAGAACCAGTTTCTTCCTATCTCCTCTAAACCTAAACTTATCCAACTTAAATCCGTTGCCCGAGTCCTATCTCTGCTCGGATATTATAAGAACTTTATCTATATCCCTTTATTGATTCTCTTACCCATAAATAATTCTATCATATCTCCCTGCACTCTTGTCTTCGTCCAGCTCACGCCCACACATCCTCACACCTGCAGCCTCACGCCCACACCCACCACAGTATTTATAAGAGTCCCAATGGGGGTGTGGCAGTACCTGATACTCAGCCACCTAACTGTTCGGATCACCTGAAATCTCCACCCAAGCTTGCACCTAAACATTAACCACACTAACACTAACCTGTACCTACCGTAACCTGTACCCACATTGGTTATTCTTCAGGTGATCCAAATTACTCCCATCATCACCTAACTGTCGTGACGTGACTTACCAGACCAACAGACAACAACGTCTGGCCATCATGTTGGCAGTCATAACAAGCATCAAGGGACTTTATAAACACGAACATCAAGGGACTATAAACACAACATCAGGACTTTATAAACACAAACATCAAGGGACTTTAAACACAAACATCAGGGACTTTATAAACAAACATCAAGGGACTTTATTTGAACATCAAGGACTTATGAACACAAACATTAAGGGACTGTATGAATTAGGTCACCTGAAGATTAGCCTCTAACTTATTTCACATAAAATTCACTATGTCTTAGCTAACGGACCTGTCTGACCTGAGCTAATCTGACCTAATATAACATTAGCTGACCCGTTGTAGTGTCAGTCAGTTACTCAGGCAAATATTGTATCAAGTATTGTAGTGTCAGTCAGTGATATTGTAGTGTCAGTCAGTCGATATTGTAATGTCATTTAGTATTGTAATGTCAGTCAGTTAGTCAGGCAAATATTGTGTCAGTCGCAGACATATAATTATTTAAATAATAATAAATAATAACAATAAATAATAATAATCTGTATAATTAGTCTATTATATTCAAACAGTTTATGTCATAAGAACACAGATACAGAGTGATAATAATAACAATATTAACATGACTGAGCCAGTTGAGAACTGGCTGCACATTGATATATACTGTACATTTATCTCAAGGAAGTATTATGGAACATTTAGTATAGTACATATAGCTTGGTATAATAAATATTACAGTTATATAAGTTATTTATTTATTTACATATATATTATAGTATATATATATTTTACAGTAGAATTGATATACATTATTATGATAAGGGAGGAAGTATTAACATATAGGGTTATTAAGGTGGAACAAGAGGACAGCTGTCAGTATTGTGTCTAGTTGGCAAACTATAATTATTGCAATGGTAATTTTATCTGTAACAATATAATGGTTTGTGTTAAGTCTCCGTACAGTTAGATAATGTCCTTGTAGTGTGTGTGTGTGTGTGTGTGTGTATTCTTTTCCTACTAATCTCTTATCACGTCTTGCATCATCTTAACGAGACAAAGAGAATGTCCCTCCCCTGCACCCAGTGAGGTGGTGAGAGTAGGTTAGTTAGGTCAGGTGGAGAGAGGTAAGGTAAGGAGGCGAGATTTGAGGTTAATTAGGGTACGTAAGGTTAGGGGGGAACTAGGAAGGGCTGGATAAGGTTAGGTTAATGTGTGGGAAGTTAGGTAAAGGTAGGTTTAGTTGTGTAAGCGGCGGATTACGATATACGTAGAGCTTGGGTACAACAATTGACCTTGCGGACGGTGGCAGGTGGTGTGTGTGTATGTTGGTGTTGACTGTGTGTACTTCAGCCTGTGTGTACTTCAGCCTGTGTGTACTTCAGCCTGTGTGTACTTCAGCCTGTGTGTACTTCAGCCGGACATACCCTCCCCTCTCTCATATTGACTCCTTTAACCTTTTGTCATTACTTTTTACCTCCATCATACCTCACCCCAGGCCTGCCAGAGGGGGTGGTGGGGAGTGTCCTCTACCAGAGGTGGTGTGGGTATCCTATATCTACCAGAGGGGGTGGGGTATCCTATCTATTTACAGAGGGGTGGAGGGGTCCTATGCCCTTAACCCATAAATCTTTGCTCAATTTGTCTGTTGTTTTGGTAATGTCTTGTGTGTGTGTGTGTGTGTGTGTGTGTGTGTGTGTGTGTGGTGGGTTGGGGATTGGTGGTGGTGGTATAGAAGTGTGTCTCAAGGTGAAGCTGTTGTGCTTGGTGACCTTGTCCAGGTGGGTGAGTCAACTGTGGCCACGTTGGCGGGTGGGTGGCAGGGGCAACCTTCATCACTAGCTCTCATTTTACACACACACACTCTTGACGGTCATCTCATGGTCAAATAGGTCCCCAAAGATCTAATCGGACCCCAAAACTAACCAGCTGGAAGCAACTTGGGTATGGGATCCAGTTCCTGAGTGGTAGGTGGTTCGGTCTCTATATGACCTGTAATCTTTTGACCCCATCTCAATTACCATCACACATTACATTACCATTGCTCTCCTCTTAACACAAAGACGAATTGGGTTGTTTATAACTCAAACTACCTTAAATATTTTTTTTTAAAACTGTGTGTTGGTTGGAAACCCACTCAGAGGCACAGGTTAATTAATGCTGCGGTTGTCACTCAGTGTTTCTGGTATGAACCTAAGTGATGCGTGTTATTCCTGTAACCATTTTGTACTGGGTAGTTATGGAGTCCGTTCCTGTACTCTGAGTAGCTATAGAGTCCGTCCGTCTGATAAGTCATATGAGTGCTTGGTGATGATTAAGGGCGCATTATTAGTCCGTCTGTACTCAGGGTGACTTAATAGCCTTGTTTATGGGGTGATTAGTACAGGACATCGTAAGTTGTTTGGTTTAGATGGTGATGGGGAGAGGAAGTTAGGGAGGAAGGAGCGATGAGGGGAGGAAGTTAGGGAGGGAAAGGCGATGGGGAGGAAGTTAGGGGGAGGAAAGGCGATGGGGAGAGGAAGTTAGGGGAGGAAAGAGCGATGGGGAGAGGAAGTTGGGGAGGAAAGAGCGATGGGGAGAGGGAAGTTGGGGAGGAAAGGGCGATGGGGAGAGGAAGTTAGGGAGAAAGAGCGATGGGAGAGGGAAGTTGGGGAGGAAAGAGCGATGGGGAGGAAGTTAGGGGAGGAAAGAGCGATGAGGGGGAGGAAGTTGGGGAGGAAGAGCGATGGGGAGAGGAGTTAGGGGAGGAAAGAGCGATGGGGAGAGGAAGTTAGGGAGGAAAGGCGATGGGGAGAGGAAGTTAGGGGAGGAAAAGAGCGATGGGGAGAGGAGTTGGGGGGAGGGGAAAGAGCGATGAGGGGGAGGGAAGTTAGGGGAGGAAAAGGCGATGGGGAGAGGAAGTTAGGGGAGGAGGAAAGAGCGATGGGGGGGGAGGGAAGTGGGGAGGAAAGAGCGATGGGGGAGAGGAAGTTGGGGAGGAAGAGCGATGGGAGAGGAAGTTGGGGAGGAAAGAGCGATGGGGAGAGGGAAGTTAGGGAGGAAAAGAAGTGGGGAGGGTTAGGGGAGGAAGAGCGATGGGGAGGGGAAGTTGGGGAGGAAGGTGGGGGAGGGAGTTGGGGAGGAAAGGCGATTAGGGGAGGAAAGAGCGATGAGGAGAGGATTAGGGGAGGAAAGAGGATGGGGAGAGGAAGTGGAGGAAGAGGATGGGGAGAGGAGTTAGGGGAGGAAGAGCGATGGGGGGAGGAAAGAGCGATGGGGGAGAGGAAGTTGGGGAGAAAGGCGATGGGGAGAGGAAGTTGGGGAGGAAAGAGCGATGGGGAGGGAAGTTAGGGAGGGAAAGAGCGATGGGGAGGGAAGTTAGGGGGAGGAAAGAGCGATGGGGGAGAGGGAAGTTAGGGGAGGAAAGAGCGATGGGAGAGGAAGTTGGGGAGGAAAGAGGCGATGGGAGAGAAGTTGGGAGAAAGAGCGATGGGAGAGGAAGTGGGGGAAAGGCGTGGGGAGAGGATTAGGGGAGAAAGGCGATGGGGGAGAGGAAGTTAGGGGGGGAAAGAGCGATGGGGAGATTGGGGAGGAAAGAGCGATGGGGAGGAAAGAGCGATGGGGAGAGGAAGTTGGGGAGGAAAGAGCGATGGGAGAGGAAGTTAGGGGAGGGAAAGAGCGATGGGGAGAGGAAGTTAGGGAGGAAAGAGCGATGGGGAGAGAGGCATGTCTTATCATGTGCACTTCGTCTATAATGGAAGTGTGTTTACGGTTGTCGATATGTAACCTACCCTGACCTAACCTGACCTGCACACGCTGACACACTGACCTAACCTGACCTGACCTAACCTGATTTAACCTAACACAGCCTAACACATTTACCTAACCCAACTTAACTAACCTGACCTACTAACCTGATTTAACCTAACTGACTTGCAACACAACTTAACCTACCTAACACACTTAGAAGTGGAGTCAAAATAGGTTGGATTAGGTCAGAATAGGTTGGATTAGGTCCGAATAGATTGGATTAGGTCAGAATAGGTTAGGTTAGGTCAGAATAGATTGGGTTAGGCCAGAATAGGTTAGTTTGGGGATCTGTTTTGCTTGTCATCATTTCGAAAGCTTGGTTATTGCGACACAAATCTGACACAACGACGCCTGGCTGTCAGTCTGTGTGTGGAGAAGCCAAATTGTATTCGTCACTCACGCGTCCCTCAACAGTTCTCGGAGTAATGTTTCTCATTGTCTCTCAACAGTCCCGAGTAATGTTTCTCATCGTCACTCACGCGTCCCTCAGCAGTTCCCGGAGTAATGTTTCTCATCGTCACTCACGCGTCACTCACAGTTCCCGGAGTAATGTTTCCCAATAGCAGTGAAATAAGTAGAAAAACACGCCATTGAATATTATCCATAGTTATTACTAAATAATATAGCGAAATACTATTGCCATACGACACACCTCACAGAATACAACGAAGATTAACGATAATATTACATTACATCGAATGGCTGTGTTAATTCCTCTTCACTAGTGTGTTTTAGCGACTCTCGTTTGGTTTTTGTGCAGTGTGGCAATCTTGTGTTTCTTACTGACTGATGTAAAAAAAGCGATAGTAAACACCTATTTGGTGTGTTTATATAGAGGCCTGTAAACGCACTAGTGAAGGGGAGTGCTATGGGTTCCTCAGTGCTATTAATGGTTAGGTTAGGTAATCCAGTAAGGGTAATGTGGGTGGAGAGGTGATTCCTGGCGTATGGTCTAGTTAGTGTGGGCGTAGTGGTGTGTTGGGTGTGGGCGTAGTGGTGTGTTGGTGGTGTGGGGGTAGTGGTGTGGGGTAGTGATGTGTTGGTGTGGGGTAGTGGTGGTGTGTTGGTGTGGGGATAGTGGTGTGTTGGTGTGGGCGTAGTGGTGTTGGTATGGGCGTAAGATTAGGGCTCTCCCTTTATTTACCCGTAGATTAGCCATCGAAATGTTAACTAATCTAATCTAATTCAGCCTATCATAAAGTAACAAAACTAACCTAACCTGACTAACAAATACTCAACCTAATTTAAGCGGAAAGTTTGACAACCAACAGGGAGACAAGAGTCGCAGTGTTCGTTGAAACTCATGATCACTCTGAGTACAGATGGTTTTGATGGCGTGACTGTACTGTACACGATGGGGCTTGTATTGTAATAATAATAATAATAATTATTAACGGTTTATTGAAAACTGGCAGCCAGAAGGCTGAAAATATACAGTTACATATTTGGGGAATGGAGTTTACATTTTAAATAATATACAAGTAACATAAGTGACACAAATAAGACATATATAACTAGATGGGGAAAAGCTCAAACACAGTTCATTTCAACATAGTGACAGTGTAAGGAGCAGTGTTTGCAGGTGAATACACTGATTTATTACAAGTTATTGATAATCTTTACAATGGTTGGGACTGGGCTGTTCTTATAGCGATCAGTTCGTGCACGTATGGGCTGGATGCGGTTGTGGTGTCGAACAGCAATTCTCCGGACAAGGGATCTCAGGTGGTAGTAGGAGCCGGTGTCGGGGATGGTGTAGAAGCTTCTTACCAAATTTGCAGATGAGGTCGTGGTGATGGTCAGTGAGAGTCGAAAGGGTCCGTGTGTTGAGCGCTTCTTGATATGTGGGTAGGAAGGAGAATAATCTTGCATGCCCTCTTTTGCACTTTTCTGAGCGTTTACGTTGTGTGGCATTTAAGGAAGACCAGGTGGGGGCATAGGTGAGCTTGGGAAATGAATGTTGTAACACTGAGGAGCTCGTGTGTGTGTGTGTGTGTGTTATTTTGGAGATGATTTCTTTATCTTTTTCCACACAGGTTTATGTTGCTTTAATATTTGTACAACTTTACGTGAGTCGTGTTTGTGTTATGTTAGTTACAGTAGTGTGTAGTTGTGACCTTGTGTATTTATGGGTTATGGTGGTGTGTGTATATTGTGGTTTAGGTATACAGAACACAGGGTTGTGGTTGTGAATTATGCATCATGTCTCATTAGTTGTGGTTGTGAATTATGCATCATGTCTCATTAGTTGTGGTTGTGAATTACGCATCATGTCTCATTAGTTGTGGTTGTGAATTATGCATCATGTCTCATTAGTTGTGGTTGTGAATTATGCATCATGTCTCATTAGTTGTGGTTGTGAATTATGCATCATGTCTCATTAGTTGTGGTTGTGAATTATGCATCATGTCTCATTAGTTGTGGTTGTGAATTATGCATCATGTCTCATTAGTTGTGGTTGTGAATTATGCATCATGTCTCATTAGTTGTCTCATTAGTTGTGGTTGTGATGCATCATGTCTCATTAGTTGTGTGGTTATGCATCATGTCTCATTAGTTGTGGTTGTGAATTATGCATCATGTCTCATTAGTTGTGGTTGTGAATTATGCATCATGTCTCATTAGTTGTGGTTGTGAATTATGCATCATGTCTCATTTAGTTGTGGTTGTGAATTATGCATCATGTCTCATTAGTTGTGGTTGTGAATTATGCATCATGTCTCATTAGTTGTGGTTGTGAATTATGCATCATGTCTCATTAGTTGTGGTTGGGAATTATGCATCATGTCTCATTAGTTGTGGTTGTGAATTACGCATCATGTCTCATTAGTTGTGGTTGTGAATTATGCATCATGCCTCATTAGTTGTGGTTGTGAATTATGCATCATGTCTCATTAGTTGTGGTTGTGAATTATGCATCATGTCTCATTAGTTGTGGTTGTGAATTATGCATCATGTCTCATTAGTTGTGGTTGTGAATTATGCATCATGTCTCATTAGTTGTGGTTGTGTTGCAGGTATGGCCCCGTGCAGAGCGTCAAGATGCTGCCAGGGGGCGGCGTGGGTGGCGAGGAGGGCGGCCCGGGCATGTGTGCCACTGTGGCCTTTGTGGACATTTGCGCTGCGGCCAAGGCACACAAAGCAGACAATCGGCTGGAGGATCGTTGCCTCAAGACCACTTACCACGAGGCGTCCCTCTCTGCCCTCTCCTCGCCCCAGTACACCCCGCCCATACACCTGCACCGCGAGCCGCCCACTCACCCTTACACGCCCACACCACCGCCTGCGCCCAACCCCAACAACCCTGTACTAGCCGCCCGCAGCCCAAGGTTCTCTTCTGGGTAAGTACTACTCATTCACCTGTACAGTCTTCAACAATACCTTTACCAACAGGTGTCCATAATTACTACCTGTCATTTGTATCTCTTGAATTATTATGTATCTGTAGAGTTACTGTAGTGGACACCTTGTTGTGTGTCACGGGTCGCCAGTGCACACCTCACACAGTCCTTCCCGGTTCATGTCACGGCCGCCCCCACAACACTCACTGCTTAGAAAGAAGAAGTACGTATTTGAGTGCTGCCTCGTGTGTTATAGAGAGAGAACTATTATCCCACACGGCTGGCCACGGTGGATCACGGTTGTAACCCTCCCCACTTCCATCCCCCGAGCTGGCCGGCCCCAGTCCAGTGTGAAGCGCGACACTCACATCAAGATACAGTGTTAACAAGTGCTCAAAAGTGAAAAATGTGTGTGTGTGTGTGTGAAGTAAAGATGGTGTTAAGAAAGAACCTCAGTGGCTTGTGAATACCCATTGGAAGTGTCGTGTAAATAATAAAAAAAAATAAATAGTGGATAGAAATGTTAAATGGCGGTGCTTATTGCCATTTCTGTTAGGCGTCGATATAGAGGATTAAATTATGGATGTACCGTATCGTAGGATGAAGCAGCGCCCCGGGATCCTGGGATATACAGCAAGTAAAGGATTATGCCAAGACTCTCCTTCACCGTCCCGGGACACCTTACTCCAGCTGTCACTTTATTAACCAACTACCAGCGCTAGTGATGGTGTGTAGTGATCAGTTACAAGTGAAATGATTCTTTATTTATTTTTTATTTTTACCTACTGAAGCTTAATGGTGCAGTGTTCTCAAGTGGTACAGTGGCTAAATGTTGGTGCCCGCCTCTATAGCTGTGATGTATGTGCTTATGGTGTTGTGTATATAAATCTAGGTTAGTTATCACCATGGCCGGGAGATACGTGTGCTGGCCTGGCCAAGA
The DNA here is from genome assembly GCF_018991925.1 of Homarus americanus. Lineage (NCBI taxonomy): Eukaryota > Metazoa > Arthropoda > Malacostraca > Decapoda > Nephropidae > Homarus > Homarus americanus. The sequence goes on from NW_024720401.1 coordinate 9,540, forward strand.
AGACAATATACATCAACCGTGGTGGTCAGCCGTGTGGAAGTGTGCTTAACCCAGGATTAAGTCGGCAGTAAGCAAGATGCGGGATTACGGTGGTGGTGGTGGTGGTCAGATGTAAGGTAGGTCTCAGGATGGACTGTGGACACTGGCCTGCACTGGTGAACTGTGAACACCTTATATATATTATGTGTTTATATACTGTATCATGTATAATATATGTATGTGTGTTTATTCACCAATTTGGTCTTCACGAAAGGACTTTATTGGAAGGTGTCATGAAGAAGAAAACGATGTGGTTATTATTATTTTTTTTTACTACCAGTTGTACCGTTATAGAGAGATTAAAGAGAGTTTCTGTTCGTGTAAGATTTGTTGAATTAACTCTGGCGTGTGTGAGTGAAAGTGCTGTGAAATATTAGAACTTGACATGGGAAGTAACGGCAATGGTGTTGACGATTGGTTAGGGGTGGCAGATAACGCGGGCCCCCGTGTAGTCCTAATAGGCCCTCATGTAGTCCTAATAGGCCCTCATGTAGTCCTAATAGGCCCTCATGTAGTCCTAATAGGCCCTCATGTAGTCCTAATAGGCTAACCTAGAATACACAGGTTTGTAACTCCCAGGTTTATTGAGAGGTCTTCGTGTGTTTATTGGGGTAGGAAGTGGTCAAATGTACTAATTTTCATCTACACAACTTGTACTTTTTTCATTGTTTGTGTGTGTGTGTGTGTGTGTCACGGCCTTACACACACACACACACACACACACACAGAGTTTACATGTTGACAATATAGGGTAACAGGTAGTAATGGATAACTTACCTGTACACCTGCGCCAATTACTAATATATAAGTATACTAATTTACCTGGTTATAACAAAGACACGGGTATGATTATTACAGGTGTAGTACTAATGAATGAATCACCTGTTACGGCACACCTGACGAACCTCTACCCCAGCTTATTTCACCTGAAGCTTAGCTGACCATGGTAACTTAACCTAACCATCCCAGCTTATTTCACCTGAAGATAAGCTGACCATGGTAACTTAACCTAACCATCCCAGCTTATTTCACCTGAAGATTAGCTGACCATGATAACTTAACCTAACCATCCCAGCTTATTTCACCTGAAGATTAGCTGACCATGGTAACGTAACCTAACCATCCCAGCTTATTTCACCTGCAGATTAGCTGACCATGGTAACTTAACCTCACGCTAACATATCTTGTTTTAACCTAACTTAACATTTCATCTCCTCCAAAATTAGCGTAAAGGTGGTTAATTTTCAGGTGACTTAAGCTGGGGGGGTTAATTTTCAGTGACAGACGACAGTTAGGCTAAAACAAAGTGACTCTTTGATTAGATATATGTGACAGTTTTAGGTGTGTGAATATTTAACGAGCAAGGATATTGTTGTTGTTGTTGTTTTCGTCGTCATTGTTGTTGTTATTGTCATTTTGTTGTTGTTGTCATTTTTGTTGTTGTTTTCGTCGTCTTTGTTGTTGTTGTCGTCATTATTGTTTGTTGTCGTGTTGTTGTTGTTGTTGTCATTGTTTACCTTGTTACTGTATTTTAGTGGTTTACATAAAATCGGTTTTCATGAGAACTTATTTATCGTGGGTTGGGTGTGTGGGGTGGGGATGAGGGAGGTCTGATCCATCGGTTATCTTCTGGACACACCACCACCACCCTGCTCTCCTTCCGTCTCTTCCTCATACGTCCACCCTCCACACACACACACACTCTCTCTCTCTCTCTCTCTCTCTCTCTCTCTCTCTCTCTCTCTCTCTCTCTCTCTCTCTCTCTCTCTCTCTCTCTCTCTCTCTCTCTCTCTCTCTCTCTCTTCTCTCGTGGTGTTTTGGACCTGATGAACTTTTCTTCAAGTTTTTTCCTGAGTGTGTGTGTGTGTGTGTGTGTGTGTGTGTGTGTGTGTGTGTGTGTGTGTGTGTGTGTGTGTGTGTGTGTGTGTGTGTGTGCAACTCGAGGAGATGGCTGGTCACAGTGATGATCTGTTTTGGTCTGCCTGTCTCCTCTACAGCTACCAGCTCCTCCTCCTACATGTTACCAGCTCCTCCTCCAACATGTTACCAGCTCCTACATGTTACCCAGCTCCTACACAGCTCCTCCTACATGTTACAGCTCCTCCCACCATGTTACCAGCTCTCCTCCTACATGTTGGCTCCTCCTACATGTTACCAGCTCCTCCTACATGTTTGCTCCTCTACATGTTACCAGCTCCTCCAACATGTTACCAGCTCCTACATGTTGCCAGCTCTCCTGCATGTTGCAACATTCAGCATGTTACCAGCTCCTCATGTTACCAGCTCCTCCTACTGTTACCAGCTCCTCCTCCTACATGTTACCAGCTCCTCACCTACATTTACCAGCTCCTCCTCCTACATGTTACCAGCTCACCATGTTACCAGCTCTACATGTTGCTCCTCCTCCTACATGTTGCCCTTCCTCCTCTCCTCCCCATCCTTAGCTCCTCCTACATGTACAGCTCTCCCAGCTCCTCCTACATGTTACCAGCTCCTCCTGCATGTCCTCCCATGTTACCAGCTCCTCCTACATGTTACCAGCTCTCTCCATGTTACCAGGCTCCTCCTCCTGTTACCAGCTCCTCCTACATGTTGCTCCTCCTCCTACATGTTGCCAGCTCCTCCTACATGTTACCAGCTCCTCCTACATGTTAGCTCCTCCTACATGTTACCAGCTCCTCCACCATGTTACCCAGCTCCTCCTACATGTTACCAGCTCCTCCTCCTACATGTTACCAGCTCCTCCATGTTACCCAGCTCCTCCTCCTACATGTTGCAGCTCCTCTACATGTTACCAGCTCCTCCTCTACATGTTGCAGCTCCTCCTCCTACATGTTACAGCTCCTCCTCCACATGTTTACAGCTCCTCCTCTACATAGCTCCTCCTCCTACATGTTACCAGCTCCTCCTACATGTTCAGCTCCTCCCTACATGTTACCAGCTCACTCCTCCACCATGTTACCAGCTCCTCTCCTACATGTTACCGCTCCTCCTCCACATGTTACCAGCTCCTCCTCCTACATGTTACTGCTCCTCCTCCCCTACATGTTACCAGCTCTCCACATGTTGCAGCTCCTCACACATATATATCCTGCCATGTTACCCGGCTCCTCCTACATGTTGCCAGCTCCTCCTCCTACATGTTTACCAGCTCCTCCTCCTACATGTTGCCAGCTCCTCCTCTACATGTTACCAGCTCCTCTACATGTTACAGCTCCTCCTCCTACATGTTAGCTCCTCCTCACCATGTTACCAGCTCCTCCCCATGTTACCAGCTCCTCCTACATGTTACCAGCTCCCTCTCTACATGTTGCCAGCCTCCTGCAGTTGCAGCTCCCCCATGTTCCAGCTCACTCCTCCTACATGTTACCAGCTCCTCCTCCTACATGCTACCCCAGCTCCTACCCATGTTGCCAGCTCCTACATGTTACCAGCTCTCTACATGTGTCCCAGCTCCTCACCACATGTTACCAGCTCTCACCATGTTACCAGCTCTCCTCCATGTTTTGCATCTCTCCTAGCATCTCCTCCTACATGTTACCAGCTCTCCTCCTGCATGTTGCCAGCTCCTCCTCCTACATGTTACCAGCTCCTACATGTTACCAGCTCCTCCTCCCATGTTACCAGCTCTACTACAGGTTGCCAGCTCCTACAGGTTACCAGCTCACTCCCATGTTACCAGCTCCTACATGTTACAGCTCTTCTCCTACATTTCCTCCTCCTACATGTTACCAGCTCCTCCTCCTACATGTTACCAGCTCCTCCTACATGTTACCAGCTCCTCCCTACATGTTTACCAGCTCCTCCTCCTACATATTTACCCAGCTCCTCCTCCTACAGGTTACCAGCTCCTACATGTTCAGCTCCTCCTACATGTTACCAGCTCCTCTGCATGGCTCCTCCTCTACATGTACCAGCTCCTCCCTACATGTTACCAGCTCCTCCTCCTACATGTTGCCAGCTCCTCCTCCCTACATGTTACAGCTCCTCCTACATGTTGCTCCTCCCTACATGTTACCATCCCTCCTCCTACATGTTACCAGCTCCTCCTCTACATGTTACTGCCTCCTACATGTTAGCTCCTCCTCACCATGTTACCAGCTCCTCCTCCTACATGTTACCAGCTCCTCCCTACATGTTACTGCTCCTCCTACATGTTACCAGCTCCTCCTACATGTTGCTCCTCCTCCTACATGTTCCAGCTCCTCCCTACATGTTACCAGCTCCTCCTACAGTTGCGCTCACATGTTACCAGCTCCTCCCACATGTTACCAGCTCCTCCTACATGTTACCAGCTCCTCCTCTACATGTACTAGCTCCTCCTACATGTTACCAGCTCCTCCTCCTGCCTTCCGCTCCTCCTCCTACATGTTGCCAGCTCATCCTACATGTTTACCAGCTCCTCCTACATGTTGCCAGCTCCTCCTACCATGTTGCAGCTCCTCCTCCACCATGTTACCAGCTCCACTCCTCCTGCATGTTACCAGCTCCTCCTACAGGTTACCAGCTCCTCCTCCCACATGTTACCAGCTCACTCCTCCTACATGTTACAGCTCCTCCCAGCTCTCCTCCTACAGGTTACCTCCCTCCTCTCTCCTCCTGTCCTCCTCCTACATGTACCAGCTCCCTTACATGTACCAGCTCCCTCTCCCTACAGGTTGCTCCTCCTCCCACATGTTGCCAGCTCACTCATACTTGCTCTCCTCCTACATGCTCCTCCTACAGCCAGCTCACTCCTCCTACATGTTGCTCCTCCTACTCTCATGTTAGCTCTCTACAGTTGCTCCTCCATATTTTGGCTCATCACTCTACAGGTTGCCAGCTCCTCCCTACAGGTTTGCCGCTCCTCCTACATGTTCCCAGCTCCTCCTCCTACATAGCTCACTCCTCCTACAGGTTCTGCTCCTCCTCTGGTTACTCCTCCTCCTACATGTTTGCTCCTTTCTTTACCAGCTCTCCCCATGTTACTGCTCCTCCTCTACATGTTACCGCTCCTCCTACATGTTACAGCTCCTCCTCCCTACAGGTACTGCTCCTCCTCTACATATTTGCTCTCCTCTATGTACAACTCTCCCCTCTACATATTTACCAGCTCACCTCCTCTGTTGCTCCTCTACAGGTTACTGGCTCCCTTCCCATATTTAGCTTCTCACCATGTTAGCTGCTCCTACATGTGGTTACAGGTTGCTCTCCTCCCATGTTTCTCTGTCCTCTCTTTGTTGTCCTCCTCCTACATGTTACAGCTCTCACTCCCCCCAGGTTGCGGCTCACTCATCATACAGTTGCCATCACTCCTGCAGCTCATCATCTACATCAATCATCTCCTGGGTTCTTA